>NW_010233244.1:23306-44398 GCF_000690775.1 Eurypyga helias | reverse complement strand
GAGGCACCCATCACTGCATCGGGGCAGCGTGGAGGCACCCATCACTGCGCCGGGGCGGCGTGGAAGCACTCACTGCTGCACTGGTGCAGCGTGGAGGCACTCATTGCTGCACTGGGGCAGCATGGAGGCACCCATCGCTTCAGCAGGCAGCGTGAAGCCAAACAGCCAGCCACAGCTGGCAGCACGCTTATCCCCGCTGCGCTGCGGTATCACTCTGCAGATTTGCTAACTCTCCTGTTGAGTGCAGTTACGCATTAGAACTGCTAATACACGGTGATTTTGCCTTAAGCTTGAAAGCACCAGAGGTTAAACAGATTTTGATATAAGAGCCTACAAGGAACACTCTATTTAAAAAGCCTATGCATCACTGGCTACAACTGAAAGGATGATGAGTGGTAGGAGGAGATGAAAGGTGGTTCAGACATGGGTATGATGACAACAGTAAAGGGAAATTAAATACACTGCAGGGAAATAGAAGTCATAATCATCTTGGGTTTGCAGCTCATGAACAGTGAAAAGCTTATGTGATGAAACAGCAGGTAGAAGTGCCTTGAGACTCCAGTTTTAAGGCCCCAAGAGTTTAAACTTGACATTCAAGCCTTTTAAAGTTTTATGAGGGCATCCAGTAATTCCTTCTGCTCAGCCCCCACCCCCCCGCCTGATGTGCTGGTTGTTTGATTTACACACCTTCCTGAACGTACAATGAATTCCAGGGAAAGCATGCAGAAACCATTGCAGGTCTGTAATTAAATAGCCTTCATGCAGCTTAACCTCTCCAATAACGAACGTCCAGCCGCAATTCAAAAGGCCCCTACACCTCTAGCTGGTGAAAACTGACACAGTCATGCCAGACTACAGCATGCAGGACAGTGTTTATCCAGAGAAGTACAATATGCCTGTTCCCAAAATGTGCTGTCCGTTGGATGCAGGCAGGAAAATCTTTCTAATCCACACAGGACCAATTTATACACTTGAGCATCCTCCCATGGAAATTATTAGACCGACAACACATTCCACCAGCAAAGATTTCACAGTGGAGAACCACAGCCACAGCACTTTCACTGCCACCCTCCACCAGCTCCTCTGCCACGCAACGACACGAGCTACCTGCCAGAAGCCACCTGAAACGCAGAATGACGACGACAGCTTTTCTGGCCACATCAGATTAACTGATAGTACATCAGATTAACTGATAGACCTATATTTAAAATACCTTTGTGCTAATTTTATACATGTTCTAATTATACTAATGGCATTTCTAATTACAGCATACTAATTATACTGAAATTAGACAGGATTATGTTAATTACCTAGCTCTGCACTAATGCCACTTTTATTAGACACAAATATCTTTTTTTTTAGTCTTAAATAAAACCGATGAGTCTTTAAAAATTATTGAAAGCAATGAGTGCCCCTTCTTTCCCCACCATAACCATGGTTCCCTCTGTTGCAACCTCAGAAAATATGGATGGTCAGTGATTTCCATCATGGCCATGAGTCTGAGATCTTTGGTCTGACCAGCACAGTTGAGAGAGACCTAGCAGCTACCTCTAGACCACGTCAAGCAGCTTCAGGACTGGCAATAAATCCTTCCTTACTGCCACCCCTCACAGGGCCAGGTCAGACAGACTCTGGGAGATGGCTGCAACCTATACAAACATTCCGAGACCATCTGGTAATGCAGAGCCTACGGTACCACTGAACCCAAGTATCTGTGACCTTTGGAGAACACACCCACGATCACAGAAGACAAAATTCAGTCTTCAGATAAGACACAGGAGAGCTGTTGTGTCTCAAATTGTGAACAGAGACTCAAGGAACAATGCTGTGCTTGAGACATTACGGAAAAGAGAATTTATCTATGTCAAGATGCCACTCACTCAGCAAAAATCAAGGGAAGGTTGCTTTGTGCAAAAGGATAGTTCAGGACTAAACATCCCTTGGAGCAGGCTTGACATTTGGACGAACAGGAAGACGGGCAGCAGATCTCACCCATTGTGGGTTACTAACATGAGGGGTTAGGAAGAGAAACTGCAGCTCTGGAAGGGGACAAAAAGGGAATATTTTGTAACATCATTTTTGAAAAATGGGGATGTTTGAAATAATACATATGGATTATTAGGTCGAAAGAGGTGAAGTGCACACTGGACCTGAATTCCTAAAACACTTCACATAGATTGCATCAGTCTACAGTCAACAGTCAACATTGTCAGACACATCCCATTATAAGGCCTTGATCATCTTTTGGCAACGCTTTGCCAACTTTTAACAAATCATACTGGAATTTTTTGTGCAAGCCTTCTTCCCAGACAACTTGAACTTCTCATTCAATGCTCTTTATAGCCTCATTTCCTTTGTCCTAGCTAACTGTGGGACTACCTGTCTCAGTAGCTCTCTGCTAACCCTAGGCCAGTTTCCACCAAAACGATGGAAAAGTAAGGCCACTACTACATCTTTCATGATGAGAAATAATCAAAAGAGGGAGAAAAAATCTGCTAAAAGTCACTAAAGAAATACCATGGCTGCTGCACAATATCAACCCTTACTAGACACTGAGAATCCAGCCAAAAATAACTTCCAGTAGAAATTTGGTCACAGTAGGTCAAGCCTTCAAAGAGCAACAACAATTTGATACAGAACAAAAAGGTGATAAGGATTCTGCTCAGCATCTACAAACATAATCCTGCATGGCTGTGTATAGATACGCTACGGCCAGGGGAGAGATCTTAACAACCTACGATAGCCATATGGCTCCAAATATCAGGTCTGATTCTGTATGATCCACTGAAACCACACCTTTTTTTGCAGATGTACCCTTGTCACAGCTCCAGGCACTCAGGACGTCCCTATACACACATTTCTGATATCTCAGCAGCCTAACAGCCTCGCTGCACCCGAGAGACGCAGGTTTTGCCTTCCAGTGTCAACACACCCTTAACGTGCTCATGAGCTCAAGTGCTTCAAGCACGCAAACTGGGAGAAAGTCAACAAACAATAAGGGCCACGCTTCTGCTCTTCCAAGTGTGAGCCAGCTCTGCCTTTGATGCTATACACAAAGTTTCCTTGTTCCTGTTTTGCTAATTCCTGCACATCTGATTGCAACATATGGCCAGTTTCAGCAATTGACAAAATATTTCCTTTTCTGTGCTATTTACGGCACAGCTTTCTGGAGCCACTGATTGCTATGACCTAGCAAATGACAGTCGAGCAGCAGTGACGTGCCCTCTGCCTTTAAAACCAAAACACAACAGCAACAGCAGAAACTCAGCTTCTCTCACCCACAGACTTCCATCACTTCATGCCGGATGGCTGTGTGTTGTTTTACTCTGGTTTTGATGATCCCCTTTTCACCCGTGATCTGGCCAAGATATAGACAGGCAGATACTGGAGCATCTGAAAAACATTACCACTGTCTGCTGCTCTACGAGAGGTTCCACATAACTGACAGAGGGGGCAGAGGAAAGGAGCTGAAAAGACACACCACTCATTAATAGCTTGAATACCCCCAGGGCTGTGTATTTAAACCAAAGTGTGTTAAAATTTGGTATCCACTCCTCAACAGACCTATCCCTAAAACTCCCCAGTGAGAGGTCCAACCTAAACTCCTACTGCAATTATTATCATAATTTCCTATTCTCTCATATTATATTTTCCTCAGTAGATCTCACAGTTCTTTTAGGAAGAAAATTGGTGGGTTTCTCCCCATTTCAGAGGAGAGGTGATTTACCCAGGGCCACCAAAGCACGTCAGTGGCAGGACTGGAAACACACCATGCGGGTCTCCTGGGGCACACATTAAATGTGACCTTGGACACCTCACATACCGAGAATGAGATTCACCAACTGGCTGCCGCCCCTCACAAGACCATAAATATGTGTTTTGTAGACACACACGCACGCTACACATCGGTGGGATCACCAGCAGCACCAAGTGGCTCTGCAGGAACCAACCTCTGAAGAACAAACCGGAGACTAGAGGGAACTTTGTTTTTTTGAACTGGGACAATTTGCCAGCACAGGATGGACTACTCTTCCTTTAGAAACCAACATGATCCCATTGACCTTAACCACGTATTTCATGTCCAAACAAGAGGCAAAAACAGTTGGAGTGGCCCAGGCCTCAAACAGAGGAAGAGAATGTTAATCCCATATAATCGGAAAAGACTCTCCTGCAAAATTAAAAAGAACGCCCAAAAGAACCTCACTGCGATTATTGCTTGGGTGTGTTGTGTTCCCTTTTACTCCAGAGACCAAATTCCCAGCTTAAATCTTCCACAAAGCACCAGGGTGGTGGTTATTTCATGAGGCTCTCTGGCCAGCATTCCCGAGGAGAGGTTTCTGTAGCTGGGAGCACGACCCACAGAGGTTAACCAAGCCACAGCTCCCAAGGGGATATTATATAAACGTGCCCACATTGACACATCACACTTTTTTATTTTCCTTTTTCCTGAATCTTCCTTTTCGGGATTTTTAAGACAAACTTTCCTCCCCCACTTTCAAGAAGCAGACCCTAAAAGCAACTGAAAGCATGTTTACTTTTGCCATTTTCGAGGCCTCTCGCTGGCTGCAGGGAGAGAGGGCAGCCCCCCTGCCCCGGGCCCAGGCTCGCCGCCGCACACCGCCTCCAGAGCACCAGCCACAGCTATGCTGGCCCGTGCCCAGGCCGGGGAAGCCAAAGCTGCTGCTCCTCTGAGCTCCCCGTCCCATCCAGCGCTGCCCACGTGCGCGGGCTGAGGAATGCAGCAGCTCTGTGGGCTCTCAGTGCGGGTTGCCCGCATTCGTCTGGCACACCGTTCCGGCAGCATACTTACACAGGAATCCTTTTTTTTTTTTTTTTTCATAATTTACAGAAAAAAATCGAAAATTTTATTTGACAGAGCTACAAGCTTGAACATTGCAGGAGCTTTATTTTTCTTCCTCTCATGATTTTTTCCCCTGCTGTGGCAGTAGATGGGGGGAAAGGAAGGAGAAAGTTACTTTTCAAATTGCTGCGAGATCTTTCCAGATTCCATCACTCCATTTATTCCCCTGGCATCCTGAAAATAAGACAGTGTGCAAAGGGTTTGCCTTGCAGGAAGGAATTCAATTGGATTTGCTAGTAAAATCTTCGGAAGTTTCTTAGATGGGGATAAAAAGGGATTTTTTGGTTGTCCTTGACCTTTTGGGTTTTTTTCTCTTTAGGTTGGGACAGGAAGACCTTACTTATTCTCAAGAAATTCACTGAGACAAGTTGAGATATAGAAGACTCTATGACTGAAAGGAACATATAGGCATTAGGCCTCTGTTCATAAAGCAGAGAAAGAAAGAAACAGCGATTTGTTGGAGAAATGCATTGGAATAATCTCATCCCAAAATCTTGGTGACTGTTTTCCCCTGTGATTTTGCTTTCTGTTTGGAGAGCACCATGTTCAGGGATTTTCCAGATCCAGTTGCAGGGAAGCAGATTTCAAGAGGATAGTCTAGAATTCAGTGGAATTTTTGGAGCAGCCAGAATATTTTAAAAGATTTTGTGTATTTTTTGGTTTTTTTGCTTGTTTTTCTATCGGACGGAATTGCCTACTTTTTTCTTTTTCCTTGTCACCTATAAGACAGATGTGTTTTCTCACAATATTTTATTTGAAATGTCTTTCTCCCTCCCAGAGAAACAGTAATAGTCTAAATTTTTCTACCAGCTGTAATAAGCACAGCCCACATGAAACTTGCAGAGTTCAAATATCAGCTGACATTGTTGAAATTCAAAGCCATTTTTTCAACAGGATAAGTCTTCACTGATTTTATACATGCAACATTAAGTCAGATATAAAGCTGTATCAAGAAACTTGCTGCCTTTAAGGCCTTGTTGCTCAGGAATAGTAGTTCTACACCATTAAACAAACAAAGAAAATACCTTCTCCAGTATCTGGGGCTTTTATTTTCACAGCCAGCTCATAACACTGTATTACATAAGCTGTCACTATTCCCTTCACCTTGGACGACACTGTATTTTGGCCGAGACTCATTCCAGGTAACTACTGCTGCCTAGCACTTCGGTCTTAAGTCTACGGGGAACATCTATGTTCTTCCCAGGTCCACTGGAGAAAGACAGACCTTGTCAGAAATCACTCAGGCCACGGGTTTTCTCAGCCACCTTCTTTTGGATGAAAGAAATCCCATCAGGAGACTGTATTTCTGTCCCTTGATGGTAGGAGAAAGACAAAATTCCTGTGACCAGAGAGACTCTGCCTTTCTACAGCTCAAGACAGATGCATGTAGAAGTGTCACTCCTACTACTGTCACAGGAAAGTCCCCATGAAGGAACAGACAGAGACACAGCAAAATTCCCACCCCCGGAGATTTTCAGAGCTGAGCTGGGCAAAGCCCTGAGAAACCTGACCCGCCGTTGAAGTCAGCCCTGCCTGGAGCAGGGTGCTGGGCTGGAGATCTGCTGAGCTCCCTGCCAACCTAAATGATTCCGCACATGTATGAAAGAAGCTTTACAGGAGCTGGCATTACAGAGAGATGTGCACAAAGTGCCCCATCCCAACATTTTCCAAACCACATAAAACCAGTACCCTTACAGAATTCGCAGAAGAGTGCGTGAGTTGCCAGATCAGGCCCTTCCAGGGAGTCGGTCAAACCCATTATCCCCTTCCTGCAGTGGCCAGTGGCAGAGGCTTCAGAGAGAAGTGTGTGGAGCCCCACAATAAATGGCCTTAGAATAACACAACCAAAGGAGAAATTCCTTCATAATCCCAGGCAGCCAGTAATGGGTTGATGCCCTGAAGCACATGGGTTATTATCCTCATTAGATTTACACCTATGCAGCCTCACTGGGGATGTTCTCATCGCCCATGCCAAGGACGTGTTTTCTTGGCACACATCTGAGGTGATACAGAGCTGGCTCAGGCCTTTGCTAATCAAGCTAAGCTACTGCATGCCAATAAAATCTTTACACCACACCATCTTACATTAGGAAATATATATTTGTACAGTCTGTGTGGTAACAGTAAGGGTTGGTTGTTTTTTTTTTTTAAAGGCAGAAGTATGTAATAAATGACATCCCTTCAAACACACACAGACTTTACATTTCAGCACCTTCTGCCTTACAGTCCTCCTACAACCTCAGCTCCTATATTTTGTTATGAAATTTATGGGTTTATGCATACCAAAATTGTGTGTGTGCGGACTGTTACCACCAGGGTGGTCTTGGAGAAAAGAAGCAAATAAGATGCTCAAATTTGATTACAGGATATAATAAAAGTCAAGACTTCTTCCAGCTCATTCTCATATAGCCCCTTGGAAGAAGAAGAAGAAAAAAGCCTTTCCTTTTTTTTTTTCCTTTTTCTATAAAGGAACTGCTTTCTCCCCACCCAACAGAGCTGGCAGTGATAGCCAATTTTCCTGTGTTTGAACCTTTGAGTATGCACTTCAGAACCTCACGTGGTGAAAACTAACCCCAGAATACCCAGGAGACAGCTGAAAAACCCATTTCAAGGGCAATGCTTTGATTTCTTCACATACACAAAATTGGAAGACTTTTTTTTTTTTTTTCAGTCAGGGAAAATCTCCAGTCTCTGAGTGAAGGGAAAACTGCAGCGATTACTCCTGCCTTTAGATGGCTGGATAAATATTTACCCTATAAGACCATATATTAAGGAATGAGCTTTTTCTTTTTTTTTTTTTCCTCCCCAAAATACTGTTTCACTGTCTCGGCAACTGTGAATGGTCCTGGTGTCTCTCCCAGTGTGGGCGGCCATTTTGCTGATGCATCATCTCGCCTTTGCTGGAAAGGGATTAGAGACCAACACCATTAGCATCAGTGGCAAAATTCCCAGGAGTTGCTTCACTGTGCCCTACATCTTGTGTTGTCGCTTATGTCTGGGCAAAATAAACACAGAGTGGTCAAAATACACCACTAGTACAAAATGAGAACTTTCTGCACCCACCTTGCCCTTATTTTTCATGGTTATTATAAATGACTAACCAAGGGACCAGGCTGGGATGTCTGGGACTTGGCCGACTTCGCTTGTGTAGGACCTAACACACAAGGGGCTTCCCACACCAGCTCCCAAGCTGGTCCATCACCCTCCCTCCATCTCATCAGCTTTGGAGTCAGTCCAGGAAACTCCACACCCCGTTCAAAACATGTACATGCATATAGGAAAAGGCATTTTAAAGATGTTATTTAGCAGATTCTCTAATCCTCTTGCTCCCTGGAGGAGTGGACTTCTAATATCTCTTTGCACAGGGAGGGCCAGATTGTCTGGTCCTCTTCAGTTCACTGGTGTTATATAGTATTTTACCCCCCAGGAGGTCCCATTGGAACCAGTGAGTAAGAAACCCATCTGGTCCGAGGAGAACAAAAGCAAAAAAGAGTGAGCTGCCAAATCACACTGGTTGGCTGCCCTCAAGATTTTTCCAAACCCCAAAAAAAGATCCTTCATCGCGACAAAACTCCTGCGATAGTATTGCCTGGCAGCTGCTGAAATAAATAACGAGATAGAATACATGAAATATCTATAAGAAAAATGCAAAGTCGTGAATTAAGCATTGTTTTCTTGGGGAAGATTGCTGTGTGGAAAAAAATACAAAAAGCATATGCATTAGTGACAGCTTGAAGTAATTTAGATAAAAATATAAACTTCTGAAAAGCAAAGTCCAAAGAGGAAATAAAAATTTGCAAGGAAAAAAAAATACAGTATATGCTGCCATTTCTGCAAGCTTTTGAAAAGGAAACTGAAGTTTAATTGAGATGTTGTACAACTAATTTTGTGGTATTTACTTCTTCCATAAGAAGTTCCCGGACACAAGTGGACACAACGTCATACAACACTGTCCTGAGAGGCCACTTCCACAACAATCTTTACTGGTAGGAACGACTGCTGGTCCATAAGGTGTGATGAATCATCAAAAAACTAAATAAAGAAATACCAAACTGTTTAATCACAGACCTGTTACTACAATGCTAAAGTAGTGCCAACAACAGCATTTGCTGATGATGAAATTATTTCTATTACAAGAGAAGTTACACATTGTGCATGAAAAAGCAGATTCTTGTATTTGTGGTCTGATTATCCTGGGAATTAAATTATGTTTTTCTATACCATAAGCTTTATTTAGAAAGCACTATGGATTTCAGGACAGCCGCTCTCGTTTGCATTCATTCAAGTGACACAGTGACAGAATGGCATATATATATATATGTTACTGGAATGGCAGAGAGGGAATTCCACCTAAGCTTTCTTTCAGTTTTCTTTTCCCCAATATACTCCGTATTCCTGCACTGAGCAGAAAGGTTCTAAGCACAGACAAAGCATTTTTCATTTTTTTGGCCAACAAAGTTCCTGTAACGTGTGTTGTCCTCACTTTTACTGATCATTAAGGAAACCTGGGTTTTCTCAAGGTGAATTTCCCTTCTCTCCTTGCTTTCAGCCTCCCCACCCACCTCAATTCCAGCGTCATTCATCAAATGAGGGAAAAATGAAGAAACTTTGGTTCACCATTAAGTGCCACAGGTCTCCAGTAAGAATATAGTATAGCTACTATGTTCAGTAAGAGGGAGTGAGAGAGAGACGACAGAGCGATCCAGTTCCTTCCAAGCACAACAAACATGACGCTGAGAAATGTGGTTGGAACAACTCTGGATAAGCCTCACCTCTGCTCGGCAGCCAGCTCCCCATAATTTCAGGGTAACGAATACAGCACTCAAGATAATGAATACAGCACTGGATTAGTAGATAGGGCCAGAGGTTTCTCATCCCTTTCATCTGAACTCTTCCCTCCAGCTGCTAAGCCAGTGTTTCGGCCTCTAGACCTTGCGTCAGAAACAGTCATTGATCAGCCCAAAGGACACGCAACATCCAAAAATAATTACATCAAAGGCACAGATTGTGCCCGTCTTGAAAAGGGGCAGTCACCCATAACACTCCAGGGATGCAACATCTTCAAAACAAGGGAATCTAAAGCAGGAGTATTTTGGGGCAATCCAACATCTCGGACTCCTATGTGCTTGGAGCAGATGGCAAGGCAAATTGCTGGGTGAAAAAAGGGTTGCAGAAGTCCGTTAACCTGCACCCTGTTATGCCAACAGAGGTGCTATTCTCATAATCTAGTCATGTGTAAACTGGTTTTGAATCCCTCACACCTTGCCTGATGCCAGTTCCCAGCAAGTTTACTACAACCAAATACAAAGAAGGTAATGTACTCCCCCAGGGACCCTTCTCCATGTGCTATCAGCACCCTTCCGCATAACACCGTGCTTCTCCCTGCATTCTATGGCATACATGCATGGTACTTAGAAGTAAAATAAAATTATTGGCTAGCTACAGTTATACCACAGAACTGGTTTTCAGAGAAGACATCTAAAGCCCATTGCACCATAATGCAGGGAACACAGAAAAGCTTTATAGGCCTCCCCCTGCCCCCACCGGAGCTGAGGATCTCTGAGAGTCCCTGCATCTGTCAAGGGTGATGTTTATTTCCTCCGTGGAACAAGCTATCTTTATGAAATGAAATGACTGCCCTTCATACATTAAAATAACACCTCCTTAGGAGAGGCTTCCATGGGTATTGGCTATAGCCCACTTCATAAAGGGAACATTTACACTGCAGAAAACTTAAAAGTCAGCTCAGGATTGGAGCAAGACCAATAGGGAAGCATGGGACCGGCACGTTTCATCTTTGCTATGACATTATGTACCAAGCAAAGGCTGGGTTTTGGTCGTTCATTGTCGGGAATTTTTTAACCAACCTTTCCATGTTTCAAAGCCTCACTGCTAGCAACAAAAAAAAGCTTAAATGTGGATTTTTAATAGCACTGTTAAATTTAATAGACATTTTGTGCAGCTTTGTGCTGAAATTGTTTAATGGTTTATATACGTGGCTGGCTTCATACCCTGGTGCTTTCACTTCATGCTCAACTGTGTAAACCTTCTGCTGGAAACACAACTACTTTTGTATCCAGGAGGCAGGGCTTTGATGCATAATGTGTAAAAGTGAGCGGGATTTCAACACACGATACTTAAATGCCATTCTTCTCCCCATATGGACAATGTATTTCTTGTCAGTGCAAAGAGGTTTGCAGAGAAGACAAGCTGAAAACATCTTTAGATATTAGTCAGCTAGTAAAAGCACAAACTTTGGAGCACTGCATTAGGTAATGAGCCATATACAATGAAAGCATTTGGTTGTCTTTCTCAAACCTTCAGTATATATCATAAATTCTTTCCCCAGTGCATTCAGATTGAAACACCTATTTTTTCATATGTCCCTTCTCTTTCAACTTTGTGTCCTACCACTGAATACTGCCTTTACCCATGTATAGATGATGCTACCAACTTGTAAACTAATCTAGATTAGCCTAGTTTTCCAACTCCTTTGTTAAACCACTCACACAACACGGGTTAGAGTTGTAATTGTGAGGCGGCACCCCAAGATACAAGAAACTTCAGCTTAATTCTTGACTTTGCCACATAACGTCTTGGTAACTGAAGCAAACAGCTTCAGCGTTGAAGCTAACTTTGAACCCGTCCATCATTTGAGTGGCTATTTGGACTCGATGACGTCCAGAGGTGCCTTCTAACCTAAGCTGTTCTATCATTTTATGATTAGACTGTGCCTATTGGCATACTGTAAGGATTACAATTCCCTGCTGCCATGAATGCTGCTGAGGAGTAACATAGGGTTACTGAGAGGAGTTTGCACTTCATGATGATGGAACCCATAGAAATATATGTCCAAATTTCTCACTCTTCCCTTCTTGATTCTCCCTGTGCACGTAACTGAAACTTGAAACATCACAGAGCTTTTGCTGAAGTATTTTTGACCTCAGTGAAACAACAAAACCTGAGTGTCTCATGAGCAATATATACTCAAAGTAAGTAGCACCCTCTGAGCCTCTGGGCATTTTAAGACCATCTCAAAATATGACATAAAAGCACTGATCAATTCTGAAAAAGCTTGACTGTGACAAAAAAATATGTTCCTCAAGATTCTCTCACCCCCTTTTGCAGACTCAAGGAGTTTTGTTATTTATCAGGGCTGAGTTCTGGTCCCACCAATGTTCCCCTTTGCTGCCGATAAGTATTTACTAGGATAGAATTGGTGAGCACACTAAGAATACAAAAACAGGAGAGAATTTTTAATTTCTTCAGTGCAGTGCTAGTAATCAGTGTATCAGCAAAAGAGCACTTTCTCATGATAATGATCCATTTGAGACCTACTACCCAATGCATAACACGTAATCTCTTGAAACGACAACAGCCTCCATCTTTAGTGAAAAACTGGGGGTTGGCAGATCCTTCTGTAGCGACAGGCATGAATGCATGAGGTTGAGTTAAGGAGTCATAAGCCCCCTAAACTGAAATTACTCAAAGGTTATTTACACATATGACAGAATAAGATCCCAAGTGATAAAATGAAGAGTACAGCAGGGTGGTAAAAATCCTTACGTCTCATACCAATCACCTACTTGCAAAGCACCCTCTTGATGTGATGAGAGCTTTGTGCTCTACACACACTGCTGGGATTGCCCGTGCTATTTTTAAAATATCTGCTACTAAATCATTCTTAATACTCTTAGTATCTTGAAGGTGTCTGAGAAATCTTCCTCCACTTCCATCAAATGACATGACACTCAGCCCTAGTAAGTCTCTTTCTTCCCTTACTGATTGGGCCAGCCATTTTAGATTTTTTTTTTCCCTTCTTATATGTGGAGATACTAAAAAATACACATTTATAAAGTGAATAAATCCACTTCTTAAGTATATCATGTCCCATCCAGAACAAGATACATCAAAGGATTTACATCTTCATCTTCCTTCTGGAAAAAAAAAAAAACCCACACAAACGGAAAACAAAACCATTCCTCAAAGCAGTTTCTTAGCTAGTTTTTTGAAGATAGACTGAACAATGTGAGAGCTCTTATCACGTTTGAGCCTACATGCAAGGGAAACTCAGGCAAAGCATTCTTGTAGGTACAAGCACCTCCTCAGAGCCATGAACTCAGACGGAGTGCGGTAAGCACCTTGCCACGGCTGTCACACAGGAGCATTCAGCCCCTGTAAGGACAGCCCGCAGCACCACGCCGGCAGAGCAGGCAAATGGTCAGACAGGTGTCTGGTCCTTCAGACCTGCTCTGAGAGACACGATGAGCAGTTTCTGCATGGCGACCTTGCAGAACGCCATCACCTACCTGCTTTCATCCATTCCACTAAAATCATATTAACGTTCCTACATACCTACCCATACTTTAACCTTTCCCTTATAGCCATAGGATCACCTACACATTACCAATACAAGCTCAGGGTAAGAGTTTGTAAAATACTTCTTCATTTTGTGGTATGAAATGTGGAAAAATCTCAGTATTATAATCCTATAGCTTACAGAGAACATTTTACCTAAGAAGTTCAGAGAGCACTGAACTTACAGACCCATAAATCAGACTTTTTAGTTCATGAGTTCCCAGAAATTCCAAAAGCAAGAGTAGGATAAAAAGAAAAATATATATACACATCCATGAAAGGGCTTTCAGTAAAATTAACTTTGTCAGAAAGTCAGCATCTAACACGGGTTTTGACCAAGACAAAGCAGCCCACCCTCCCTCCTAGGAAAGAGGGAGATATTGAACTAGTCCACAACCACCTTCTCAGCTCTCCCAGCCATAACGCTCACTCCCCATTCCACCTGGCCCACGATGCCAGCATGCACTCCTTTTGTATTTTGCTTAACGTGGAAAAGCCAAGAATCACCTTTTCACTGAAGACCATGAAACCTATGACTTGCCTAGAAACTCTGCATTCCCGTGCCTAAAACAATTAACCAATTCCCTTGTGATTCATATCTTACACTCCTACCTTACACCTACATGCCCACCTGTTCCCACCCATAGCACAGAATACACCATTCTTCTTCTAACTCGGTGTTGGAAATTTGATTTCTTTCTGAAATTCATTGCAGCCAGTTTGGCAAGGAGAACCGAAGCTAGATTTCACAGGTTGACCCTGTGCGTTCAAGGGTTCCAAAGCTTCAGTTTCCTGCTCATAGAAGAAACGTTTTCTTTCTACCTCACTCTCCAGAACGCTAGAGAAAGCCAGGGCTATCTGCCATACTTTGGCTTGCTGTAGCTAATACTTCATGGTCTGATGATAAACATAATAGGCCATAAGCTGGGTATTGTGCTGAAATTGTGTGTAAGGCATTAATTGTTGGGAGGTAGAATTGAAATCAGATGGCCCACTTCAGACTGACATAACCCAACGGGTTGTTCTTCACACCTAGTGGCAAATAAATCAGTGTCAACCTGAGAGCATGTGACACGGAGCTGCTCATTACGGCACTGGCACGAACGGATTGGGAAAAAAACCACACGTGTGGGCACACACACATACGTAAATAACAGGGAAATTATTCAGGCTCCGTGTTGCTGCAGCAAATACATGGAAATTATTCAGGCTCTGTGTTGCTGCAGCTGCTAAGCTTTTACATTAGAGACTATTTTAAAGCTCTTTAAAAAGAAACATTTTGTCTCAGCTTTAATGTGACAGAGCAATTGCACTTTTCCTGGTGCGCCAACTCACTTTTCCTTTCTCAGGACGTCTCCCTGAGCTAAGAAGAGCATTTCCAAACCCTGTTGTACAACTCCGGAGCTTTGCTAACACAACCAGAACAATACCACCCTGTCATACGTCAGAGCCTTTATGCGAGTGCTTCACTAGGACAACTAAGGAAATCAGTACTGCCTGGACAAGTGCACAGCTTGGGGATGAAGACGTAAAAGTTAAAGGACTGGAAGGGAGCAGGAGGAGAGAGAACTGTTGCTGAAAATTATTTTTGGTAGAAACAGGTTTGCTACAACAGACTTGCAGTGTTAGAAAAGGCATCGTTAGGTGGAATGTACTTTTGAAAGCAAAGAAACTTGGGCAATTAAGATGGTTGTATTAGTTCAAATGGTGTGTGGGAGGAGGTATCATTTGATTGACATTAATTGCTTCTATTAGGGCTGTGTGTACTATACTTCAGCCAGGCACCAACAGAGACGTACAATCCACAGCTTAAGCAGAGGACAGTGGCTCTTTTGTAGCTCCTGTAGTGCATTTGGTGCTGAGTGACAGTCCTCAAAGCATGGAGCTGGACTGCAAAGAAATCCCAACGGAGCTTAACATCACAGGTGGAAATACTCTCCCGAAAAGTCTTGCCACCTGCTCTAAATGCTGAGTTTAAATGTTTCAAGGCTTCTGCATCGGTACGCAATCTCTCTTGGCTGTAGTCACAGAGAAAGGTCCACCTGAGCCTCTCTGGCCTACTGGCCACCTTAGCAAACGCCTCCTAGCCGAAGACTCATGGAGACAGTAAGTGGTTGGGCTCCCTTCCGGCACTGATGACACCCCAGCCTCATCAACCATATAGCCACTACAAGCAGATGGCCAACGCAGCAGCATTTCTCACAGCTGCAGCACGAAGTCCAAAGTCACATCTCCGAAGACACTTGGAGCGCTCACTACCATGGAAGAAATACATCAATTCCTCTGTTTTCTTCCTCCCCTGATAATACGGCTCAGACATTTCCTAAAGCCAGAAACAGCCTCCCTGCCCACATTCCACAACCCCGATAAGAAGATCTAACAGTGGGAGAAAAGCAACTGCAGTGAGCCTTTAGACAAGACGTCTAATTTTTAGATAACTACAATTAGATGAGATAAATCAGTCTCTCATCATTTTCCCATGGAAACAATGGAGGTATTAGCATGTCCTTGTGAGCATGTTCTGATGAAAACATTGTGAAATGCTCAGATGCATTGTCATAGTGAGACATGAAAGGGTCTCAGAAGTTCTTCAGGGAATAGATCTGTAATTGCAGGAGCTGAGGAAAGACCTTGACAAAGCTGCCAAAGAGCTCACCCCAAGGTGGGTGAAGAGCTGATTATTTATTTTTAACTCATTGTCAGCAGTCATGGGAAATATTGCTTTAGGTTGCCTTGAGAAGACTTCTTCTTTTTCCTTCCAGGTTTCTTAGTTTTAGTCAAGTAAAAGTTTTGGTTTCAGGATTCCCAAACTGAAGTGTCTCACTTCATGTCTCAGACACTTCCCATCCCCTAAACAAAACCCTTTTAAAGACATATAGGTATATAAGGCTTTCAACAAATCTCAAAATTAATTTCATGTTGAAATAAGAAATCTAAATGTTTCTTTCCAAAAAGATTAAAAAGGCCCCTCTTGCCAGGGGTGCAGCGTACGATGGGGAGGGCAGGGATGTCATCACTCGGCACAGATTTCCAAACACTCTTGATTAACTCAAAAACATTTTTTCCCAGGAAATGATCTATTTTCTCCCATACGTCTGACCTCTATTAGGGGGCAGGAGGACCCCAGGCCTGACCCTATTCCTCTACGGGGGGAGAGCCCTATGCTGGACGTACTGTCCCTCTGTCATGGAGACGGTTTTAACTGCCTGTCCCATAACGCTCATAGATAATCATAAAAAGAGAAGTGAAATTCTTGCAATTACATTTGAGGAGCAGTTACAATGAATATTAAACAGCTTTAAACATCAAAGTATTGACTGAAGTGGAAAAATAGTATCTTTACTACCAGCCCTTTCCCCTTGCTAAAAGAAGACGCAGGGAGGAAAGGAGAGCATGGGTTTTATCGGGGATGTCAGGAACAATTTATAGGAGCTCAGTGATCTGCCCTTTGAACTGGGCTCTCCACCTACAGTCTGTAGCATCCTATAAAAAGATACGCCCTTATCTCCTTTGCTGCAGCCAGCCATCCTGACAGGAAGGGCAGGCTGCCTGCAATGCCTGAGGAAACACTTGGACTATTAAAGGCAGACAAAGGTCTGCCTTTTTATTTTTTATTTTGTGCACACTGTTCGATGCACAGGACGTCTTTACAGTATCGCAGGAATAGCAACTTGGGCCTTTTCAAAGTCAGCGCTAGCTGTAAAAGCTATCCAGAGGAAAACCTGAAAAGGATTGTCAGCACTGATGCAGTGATTTATTTTGGTCTTTATAGATGAGAGCAGAAAATGCCATGGTCCATCTTCACAGTCATAACCTATTTAAGGTCCTGAACCACAGGCAGCATCTAACCCACACCTCCCATAAGACTTTAGGCATGAGGGCTGCTTAAAGCATGCAAAAGGGAAAGGATACAAAAAGATGCAAAAGGACACAAAAGGGAAAAGATACAGCATGGCAGCAAGGGCCATTGCATCCGAGACATGGTGGGATCCAAGGGCACTCGCATCCCTTCCTCGGCGCTCTCCATCTCGGGGGGATGCCCAGAGAAACGCTGGCTCTGCCTGCTGCTTAGCCAGCCCTGCAGCTGCTCCTTCCCTCAGCTCTCTGAGATACGCAACATGTCTTGTGGCTCGTGGCCATGTACAAAATTTGGGGATCTTGCAGGAAGGCTGGCCACTCATACAGCTAACCCTGACCTAAGCCACGGGCAAAACTGCCATCAGTAATAGGGTCATCACTGTGGCTAGATTGTGACACCCTTGTGAGATCAAGACTCCTTCTGTAGATGATCACTATTTATTTATAGCATGCGATAAAAATTTATAGTAACACAGGGAGGCTAGAGCTAAGAGCAGGATAGGAACCGTAAAAATATCTTATCACTGAGAAAAGTCGGTTTTGCATAAGGAGCAGTTTTATATGAGAAAATACTGATACAAGAATGTTTCTCAGAAGTATGCTGACATTGGCAACATTTCTAGCAAGGAAAATTATCAAAATCTTTGATTTCAGAGAAGCCAAAGTGCTTTATTCCAACGCCTTACGGACAAGAAGAGAGCGGGACAGCGTGAGAGACATGAGCCAGTCAAACAATTGTATGTCACGGAAGTGGACCTGACAAGTTCACTTCTCAATTTCCTGAATGCATTCTTCTAATTTTTTGTTTCACTGGAAACTTAGGCATTTCAATTTTCACTCTGACTAGCAAGGAAAAGCCGGGCTCCGTGGTGGGAGAGCAGTCAGACCCCTGGACATGCTTCATCTGCAATGCTCATACGTGAGTGAGACTGACGGCGAGGAGCAGATCAAAGCAGTTCACCCCCACGAGTCCAACCTTTCCTCCCAGACCAACCCCAGCCTCAATCCAGGGAATGATGGCTACCTCCAAATGAAAATGTGCCAGGTGAGCTGAGCCACCAGCCTGTACCTCTCTGCAGACTCCTGGTAGGAGCTGAGGCCCTGGCCACGGTCCGGATGCTCTGAACTGTGTGTGCTCACACCGGCATCTCTTTGCCTGCAGTAAATGTATGTTTGGCTCAAGGAGGAAATCATTCTGCATGTTTCATGGTTTTCTGCTGTTTGGTTCCTCACTCCCCCTATAAAATCCACGATAAAAGAACATAAATAACCAAACTGGAAACAGCTTCTCTAGAAATCATCCAGACTATTTCTGAGCCATAAATCTTCTGTCACTGTTGATTTAATTTCTAGTACTCAGGAAAATGCAATTAGGAGAGACAAATGGTGATGAATGCTAAAACCAAGGGTATGTTTTCGACAATGGGAGACAGGACTGGCTCTCTGTGAGCTGGCATCAGAGGCATGCCAATAGCCGTCCATGTCCCAGCACAGCCAGCTTCCAAAATGCCACAACTGCGCTGAATGCTACCATCGCCTGCAAGACATAAATTAATCAACTGCTCTACTCTGTCACTGCATTGCCACCCAAAAGGACAGATGTCAGAAGCCCAAACTCTGGGACAACATTTATAAAGAATCTCATCAGTCAATGTGTTAAGGACAAAAGCAGGCAGGGTAGCCCTAATTCACGAAAGCACCCAATTTTGGGTTTCCCTCTGAACCCAGCAGGTGCTCGAGTACCACACTGAATGAAATCAATCATCTCGCACAACCTGAACAGCTCACAAGATCTCAGCATTGCAGAAAGACAGACTGTGGTATATTTGCCCCAAATGAGAGAAGCTGGGGACCACGAGGAACCCCACACTGTCCTCCTGCCCCGAGGCCTGGCTCCACGCACAGGAATAGCTCTGGGTGGCGGAGGATGCTGTACAAGACCTTGGGGGCTGTGCTGCAGCCATACCCACAGCACAGCAACGCCACTGCCCACCTTCTGGGTGGACCCTTCGATTTGCATGACGCTAGCTTTTGGTGTTTAGATCAGCAAACTGACCCTCTAATGAAAATCCAAAAGGATGGGAAAAAAACGGTGACTTTTCAAACTGACTCCTTGAGCTAAAAGCTTTCTCTAAGCATTTCTCCTGGGAGAAGTCTCACTGAGTCCCTACCATGCCATTTCCTTCCTGTCAGACACCTTCCACTGGGTATTTAGGCGATGCAGAACACCTTGCTATGTTGATCAGAAACTCAGGGCTCTGCGCTTATCCAGAGAGCACGTTCCTTGCTTCACGTGAGCCCATACCCAGCATAACTGCACAGTAAATACTTGCTGACGGCGCAGGGTGCTGATAAAATCCCTCCTTCCCACAACACCTGGAACAGCGGGCACTTCAGTTAGAGACTCATCCCACCACTGATCTATCTCCCCTCAGGGGACGGAGCTGCTAATTAATGAGCAAATAACCACACTCTGCTCTTTTGTGTTCCTGTGTGCTGAAACACAACGTGAACTCCTTACGGGGCCAGATCCAAAACCAACCTGATTCCACGGACGGTGAATCAGGCCGGCCGCAAACAGCTCCCCACACAGCTCCCAGAAGCCAGCGGCACAAGGGGCAGGTAACCGCAGGGAGAGCTGCCCTGCACACATTCAGGAGGGCGGTAACCCGGAGAGAAACCCTCCATGTGCAGATTTCAAGCCGTTTGGGTCTCTTCCTTCCTGGGGCTGAGCCAGTGCTGTGGTTTGTCCCATGACAGAGGCCCTGCGTGGTGCACCACCAGCTGGGACAAGGAGGGCCAAGGGCTGCTCTTGGAGAATGTAACGGTTGGCCGTGCTTTTCTGAGTGGCGACCACCCAGAGGAGGAACCTCCATCTCGCCTCAAAATCCCAGTTTCTAGTGGGAAAGAGGCTGAGAAACCAGAGTTGCGTGAGAGCCAGGGAGCGTGTGAGGGAGCTTGAGGTGGGAGAGTGCTGGGAAGTGTCGTGATTGACAGGTGGATCACGTCCAGCCTTAGGCAGAGGAGCTGGCTGAGATCGCAGCCTCAGGGCCACCACGGAGGGATGGAGCCCACGCTGTGGTCCCTCAGGAGGATTCACTCGCACCGCAGCTGTCCTCGCTGGACGGCAGAGGTGGGACCACTACCCAGGGCTGTGCTGCAACATGCCGCACCAAGAACCCACGAACACCCTCTTCCTCGGCCTTCACCCTGACGGCCCACAGGCTGGTCCACAACAGAAACCCCGAGGAGGTCAGAGGACTGCAGGAAACTTGGGGGAAAATGTTCTGCCGAGACCCCACACACTGTCTTTCCCCTAGATTAATTCAATCTGCCTCAGCTTCCAGCCAAATCAAGATATGGGCTCATCGTGCTAAATATAGCTCTCAAGTAATTTCCTGCATATCGGGACCGAGTCATTTGGCAACTGCTAGATAATGTGTAACGAAAACACAGGGCAGTGGCGGACGCCTGTGGCTGCCCATAAACCATTAGCGGCAAGGTCAGCAGCCTCCGACCCTGATTGTGTAACCCCGAGCATTACCATTCCTCGGTTTATTTTCTCTTCCTCTCATGAGGACGGTAGAAATTTTAGGAACAGGGAAAGGGCATCCAGCACGATCCGCCTGCCATTTCCCAGCAATCTTCTTAATCCTACTCCTTTCCGTAAGGCTGCTCTTTTCCCAAGACCCTCCTCAAAAGAGAGATGGAGGTGTCCCTTGAACTTAGAACGTATCGCCTTAAAGTATCATCTTAAAGTCTTAGTATAATGTCTTTACATTGCTTGCCATTCCCCAGTAACTTATTCCATATGCTTAAGTACTCTTTGAGCATAATATGTCTGCCTTATTCCCATCTAGCTTCCCAGGGTTTTCAGACTATCCTCTGATTTCTGAACCCCTTGCCAACGTGATTCATCTACCCTTCAGGAATTTCTAAGTCCTCCTAAGTATATAAAGATAAAAAACAAAAGAAGAATCACGAGTCTACATCCACCTAGTTAACTATTCTGTCT
>NW_010233244.1:0-23275 GCF_000690775.1 Eurypyga helias | reverse complement strand
AAAGAGTATAATAGAAGAAGTCACACTGAAAATGGTCACTATCCATGGCATGTCCTCACAGTGTCTGGAAATCATCACTTCAAGGACTGCCTGAACTGGAGGTCGCATCAGGATTAGGAGCTACTCACAGATTTACCTTCCATGGACGTGTCTACTCCCTCCCAAATCCATCTGTACTCTTGGCCTCCACAATATCCTGTAGCAACAAGCTATTTAATTACGTGATATGTGTCACAGTGCTGCAGTCCCTTCTCACTAGGTGAGATTAACATCCTTTAAGTATTCCTCATGGAGACTGTCTATCACCTCATTATCCCAGACAACTGCTTCCAAAAGCAATAATGCCTGTCTGTGGTCCAGCAGCCGCCGGTTGGAACAATGCTCCTTACAAGGACAGACCGAGAGCCAGACGCCTTGCAAACGTCACCCAGGGATACAGCATCACATCAGGAGTTAGCCTCGTCCCGTGTTGTGCCTGACTCCTGGTGATGCCAGCACTTCCAAAGAAACGCCGCGAGCAGTAAGCAGTCTGAGTACCCTTCTCAGAGGAACGGAGTATTAATCCTGACAAGGCAGAGATGAATCCATACAGTGAAGTAGAACTGTTGACAACACTGGATATTCTTGTTATCCATGGAAATATCACAGGTTTGGGGGGCTTGTGTTTATTTTAATTCCTGCTAAGTTCCTGATCTCAAAGACACCTTGAAGCAATGAGCTCCCCTTTTTAATTACGTACCCTGTGAAGAAGTACTCTTTTATTAGAATTTCTTTCATCACCTTTCTATTTTAATCACATGTCCCCTTCTCCTTCCATTATGAGGCAGCGTAAATACAAGTTTCAGATCTCCAAACTATGTATTTTCTCCTGCTTACTCATTCCAGCTCTCACAATTTACCCTAGGAGGTCAGCAACCATTTCTGTTCTGCAGCTTTGCCCTGGGCTGTTTCAACAATAATTTCCAGATTCATTTCCTGAAGACTGTTGCCTTTAGCCCACGTTTCCTAGGCTGGCTCCCACATAGCTTTAGCCCTGCCTCCGTTACACTGCATGTTTGCCACCTGCAGCTTCGCTTACCTCCGTGATCTGTGACACTTCAAACAAGGTCACACTTACTAGCTGCTCTGCCTCCACTTGGAGATGCGGATGGTACAGACAGCGCAGATACTCACATGAATACTGTGCACAGGACCAGAAGGGATCCGGGGTTGCAACACAGCAGAAATACACACTTAGTGACTTCCACCACGGGCACGTCAGGTTTACCCACTCTCACCTTCCTGAGCTGGGGAACTCTACGTACGGGATCACCTATTCTGATTTATTAATGCAACCCCCAAGGGAGGTTAACTCTGGTTAAATTCGGTCACATTAATCAAACTGACCTGTAGCAACTGAATTCGTATCAAATGATATCAAACTGAATCTCTGTTCTTTGTTAAGGTCACTAATTTACCGCATTAACAGCTGTTAGGCCTAAACAATGATGGATGAGCTTCAGGAAGAACTGGAAGGTGGTTTGGAGGGAACATTCACATCTTCAGTTGCTGGTATCAGCCTACGCAATCCTGCTGGGATTAGGGTCATATTTAGCCATATGAAACCATCATGCTTTGCATGGTTTCCAGCTGGAGATGTAACTCATTCCAGGCCAACTGCAGGTCAGGCTCACTCCAGCGTCCGTGCGTCCAAATGGGCTCAGCTTTGCTGAGAGGTTCATGGAACCCCAAGGAATCTTGCCTGAGATTCATGTTTGCAAGAGAGGATTTCCCTGCTGGAATGCACCTAAAATGTCCTTAACTACTGAAATGAGAAGTGAATGTTTCCTCATTTCTTGACCAAGCAGAAATGGTCTTTTCCAACGGTTGTTTTGGATATTTTTGTTTAATTTTGGATCAGGAAGCCCTCTTTGTGCAACATAAGCACCTTTCCAGTAGAAGCAAATCACGGGTACATCCCTCCCTCCAAGTGTCAAAATAAAGTGCATGGAAACTGGCGTGTATGTTTTCAAAGTCCACATTTTCTTTATTAATTTCACATAAGCTGAGTAACAAACTCACTAGTAGCTTTAAAAAAAACCCCACAACCCACTTATCTTAGCTATCTAGCAATCTTGCGATCATTAAATTACACCTGGCACAAACACAGATGAGCCAAAGAGGAGCCATGCAATGTATTTTCACTGAAATATTTCAATGAAATGGGACATTTCTCACCAAAAACCCATACAGTGTGAAAAATTTACTGTGACAACTAAAATCAGTAATGAAAAACAAATTTTCTAAACAAAAAGGTTCGGATTTTCATCTTTAGAAATCTGATTATTTTAGAAGAAAAGAAAGTAGAAGGCTCTTTTTTAATTGAAAAGATAAACTGAAAACCAAAACAATTCCTCAAACAGCAGCATTTTAGAATAAATTAAAATGATACAATATCTGCCACAATAAGTAAATGAGCTTTTTTTGGTCATCTGTACTCCCAGCAAACGTGGCACCAACTTTTGCCATTTTCAAGATGAGGTCTAGAAGTTCTCCCTTCCGCTTCCCTCTGATCCTTCTTCACTCGTACATGACACATTTGTCACACGCAGTTTTCAAGTGCTGTATGCCAACTAAGGCTCTCCCCACAACACGGGATAGCAGCGATAAAAACTTTACCCTTCAACAGATTGTGATACTATGTTAAGGTATGCTGAGATATTTATTAGATAATACAGATCTCTGCAAAACCCTAACCTAAGGCCAGGCTGTTTGCCATTTTCCCTGGTGAGATGATGAGTTCTGTCCTCTGCGCGTCCCTGTCTGATCCTGGGGAGTTACACAGCTGCAACGCACTGCTGTATTTTTACTGCACATAACTACAACGTGCGAGTTACCACTGGGTAGAAACACATCCCATTATGCTAGTGAAGACACAGCAAAAAAAATACTGTCATACCACTTTTAGGGTGCGAAATTAGAAAGGGCCTGAGAAGACTAAGTTTGCAACCCCACCCTCAAAAGCTTGGAAGGAGTTCAGATACTACAAGCATGGGGCCAGACAGACCTTCCTTCGATATTGCAATAAACAAAATTCCCAGGCCAAATCCCTGGTCTTAAACAAATGAAAGAGAATAAAACTTCCCCTTTAGTGTTTTGGTGGAACATTGTTTTTCAATGAACACTGTGTTTCAGTGAATGGCAAAACTGCTTCAGTAAACTTGGAGGGATTCCTCTCCAGATACACAGCCCAGACCAGACCTCGAGCTTGGCTTGAAACTACTTCTTGTACCCTTCCTGCAGGGAGGGATTTAGGAGCTTAACAGTACTAGTGTGGGACCAGAGGGTCTGAGGAGCTCAAGGATGTGAGGACCACCATAAGTAGAAAAGGACTCTGGAAAGGTATTGCTAAACAGTTCTGGGGTATTATAAAACTTCCCAGATGAATTCAACAGATTACTCATTGGGCTTCTCTGCTGAATTCCTTTTTGTTGCTTAAGTCAAGGTGAAGTTACCAGGCACTGTTTTCCACCTCCAGCAGCACTGCGAACCTCTCCTTCTATAGCACTCGGTAGGCTCACTCTTCAGGAACTTCTGCCACTGTTTTAGAATGTTTATTTAGCAGTTTGAGAAAGGAGATTGCAAGACACAACAGCAAAAGGAAGAAGAGGCAAGGCAAGGCAAGGGCTGCAAATTAAACAGTGGCAGAGCAGGTGAATGTCTTTCTCACAAAGAATGACCCAAGAGAGCCCACAGATCTGGCGACTGGTCTTCCAGGATCTCCTTGGGGTGCCTAAAATGTCTAGTTTGTGGAACTGTTGGTCCAACTCCCCCAATGCAGAGATTACGTGACAGCCCGTCGATCTAGCCTGAATGACTGGCAGAGACCCATCGGAGGCAGCAGAAGTCAATTAAGTCTCTGCTTACACACAGCCTTTCTGAGCCAAGCTAAATTTTTATAACCCCAAACGTTCTGTTTCAAATTCTAAACTCACACTTTCACATCCCTTCCAGTAGAAAATATGTGAATTAAACACATGTGTAACAGACACACATACACACACACACACATACTCACTCATGCCGAGCACCTTAGGAGACCCTGATAGTTATGGAGGGGGTGGGGGGCAAACTGTTTTTTTTGGGGGTGAGGAGTCATGTTTCGGTTTTTTACAATGGGGAAGTAGAAGCACTTGATGTGACGGGCTGTGTCATGTACCTGAAAGCCCAATGGGAAAGGAAGAAGTGGCCGCCCTTTCAAAAGCCAGAGGTCAAATCAATGCAAGGACTCTTCTGATCTCCAGGAGTTAAGCAGGGTTGCAACCATCCCATCACAACTCTCCAAGGCCCCATCCTGAGCAACTGCCTTAGCTCACGTTTCACCTTTTCTAGGCATCGCTTCGCATTTCTTCCTATTAACTACCTGTGGTTGGCCCCAGCACAGAAATGTGGGGATCCACCTGGTAACAGCTACCCCCTGAAAAGTTCAGGCTTCAGGCTCTTTTTCCATAAGCAGGCAAATGTTCAAATACTTATCCAGAAACACAGGTACAATCTGGCAGTGCAGCTCACAGGAAACATCCCTCACGTGGGAGTTTCAGCACTTGCTGTTTCTAGAGGTGCCAGAAATATTAGGGGTGGGGGAGTGCTTTTCTCATACTATTTGGAAAATCTCTCACATCATTATGACTGTAGCTGGGAGAAAAATTTATAATGAATCGTTTTATTTTAATTAATTTCCCTATTTATTTTTTGGGTGACTAACAGACACCCTCAAATGCCTTACGTGTACTTAAAATTCACTCCTTAGTAATTAGGCCCAGTAATACTGGGGGGAGAGGCTTGATTACACACAGTTTTGGGGTTCATTTTACCTTTGAAAATTGAGATTTTTCAATGGGTACATCCTGTGAATCACCGACGGCGAGTCTGCACCGTGATGATTGTCACATTTTGGCTTGAATTTCTACACCAGCAGGTGTCACCTCAAATCTGGAAGTGGTTATCCACAAGCATCTTGCAACTGTCACAAACTTTGCTGTTATAACAAAGAGACTTGCTGGTAATGACTGTGAACCCTAAAGTGGTTCACACACTCAGAAGAGTTAATCTTCAACTGTAACAAGAGGACACGTACTTTTTACAGTCTCACAAAATAAATGCATAAAAGAAAAAACATTTCCTCATAAATGTGGTTTATTTTGCTGTGTGTGTTTATGAAGAAGGCAGTTTCACATCATGAAAACGGGGATGTGAAGACATCCACGGCCAATTCTTCCTTCACGAAACTCGGTGTTGACAGACAGATTTCAGTAAGTTGAAATACCTGCCCTATATCTATGCAATATAAGGACAAATCCTTTATGGGTGAGGTGTTCAAGGCCTCTAATTAAGAGCTGTTTTCCTTAAAAAAAAACATCATCTCTGTTCATCTGTTGTCATCAGAGTGCTTGGCTCTGCATTCTGCTTCAAGAGAACAGACTCAGCCCTGTCGCAGCCTTCTGAATGTTTCACCGGGGTGGTGACAAGCCTTTGTGCTGTTTTCTCAGAAGAGGACCATGATACTTGAACCATATGTCATCACTTGAAGCCCACATGAGTTGTAGGACTTCCTCTCTGTGTTAAGTGGAAGATATATTCTTTAGCAAAGTCTTTTATCTGCCTGAATGCAATTCAGCCAGCCTGAATTTCTTCTAAATGCCTTCCATCTGCTTTCAATTTGATCCTAGCAGACTTTCAAGGTAGATCTATTCTTCTGTTTTGTTTAATTACTTCATCCACACAGAGATACCTTGCTGTCCCCGGTCTACTCTGCCTGCTTTTCATTTCAGGTACAAGCTGAGTACCCGCTTTTTGCGAGTTTCATGAATTTGACTAGTCTCTACCCATCTTACTGTGTTCAACAGATGCTGATGTGCAGGGCATACCTTGTCTGTATGAAGCTACTCCCAGAAGACAGCATTTCAGCAAGCTACAAAGAACAATTTGGAGGCACCACAATTTGCCAGAAGGGAATTATTTATGAGTCTGCATACACTGTAGGAGAGGACTGTGGGTTTTTTCTAACCTGTGGAAACCCAGGCATTGACAGATCATAGCACAACAGTGCTGCCTCTAAATCCAGTTTCTTGTCACAGGCAGTATCAGCTGCTTCAGAGGAAAAAGAGAGGATTTCCGTAGTGCTCAGTTAACAGACAGCAGGATCTGAATCAAAACTGTAATTCCCCAACAGCCTACTGACTGCCTTCCTCCAAACCCAGGTCACAAGCGTGATGCCACAGAAGCTGGTGGATGCTTTAATCTTGCAGAAGGGGGAGATTTATGTTTCCCCCCCCCTAAAAAATTAGATTAGTTTGATGCCTTGAGCTCATCCTTCAAACCCCATCCCAGCACCCTGGATTTAAAGGCTTTCCATGAACTAAGACACTATTTTTGTTCAAACTCTCTGCATGTCTCCCATATGCAACAAATCCATCCCTCTTCTCCATCATGTTACTCCTACCTATGACAGTTTGCTGTGCTGGGCATTCAGCTCAATTTCTTGCGTTTTCAACTCACTAAATGAGATCTGCCAGCTGGTATAAATGGAAAACACACTGAAGCCCTTGGATCTCTGCCCATATGCATTAGTTGGGTTCTTTTTAATTTGGGAGGAAAACTGGATGGACCATGACATCACTAAAGGTGCACTGTGTGAAAGAGATTCTTGAAACAGATACAAAGTATTTCCAGGAAAAGTAGATGGGAACCCTGATGTGGATGAAAACAGATCTCATGGTCAAGAGATGCCCTACGTAACAGAAAGGTTCCTGTGAAGCCCAGGTTCAAGAGAGTTGGAGAACAGTTGTAGTGGATGAAGAGTGATTGCTAAAGAAAAATATGCTTTGCCCATAGGTGTTCATGGGCAACTTCTGCTCATAAGCATCTAAGAAGAAGTGCTAGCCAAAAAAAGGAGGTGTCCTAAAGACAGCTACCGCCAAAGATTATCACTAAACAACAACAGGCATCAGAAATCAAGCCTGTCAAATGGGTCTAAAAAAATCCCACCCAGTCTCTTAACACTTTTCTCCCCTGCCACAAAATGTAAGCCAATCTATTTAGTTAGAAAAACATGGCTTATTGCAATCTAAGTAATTTTTATTTCTTTATATACCACAAGATGTAAACTAATCTAGTTAGAGAAACATGGTTTCACTGCATTCAGAGTAATAAGCCCTGCTTTTCTACACTCTGATATGTTTTTTGTGATGCTTTTACCACTTTCTCTGCAAGCCTAATGGGTTTCACATCGCCTCAAAACCTCTTGGCCCCTCCCTTCTGGAGACCACTTGGATTTCCGAGCATATGTTGGGGGTGGCACGAAAAACCCTCAATGCACTACAGTGGAAAAACAATTTGTAACAACATTTCCTGAAGCAATAGGTTCCAACCCATTGAAACTCTATTTACCATATGCTTGAAAGACTCCAGGAACAACAGAAAGTCGTGCATGGATGCCTCTGTGCAAACGCAACTCAAGTAAAAATAGACCCTTCTGACCACCATCCAGCTACACTCGAGGAGGCCATTTTTAGCTTTTCTGAGTACATAAGCACTACTTAATGCTCATAATTTTATACCTCGGAAAGAGTTGCTCTTACCCCATGGAAAGACAATGGAAAACATTTGGGTAAGTTCCCAGCTTGGGGCTTGTAGGCACATACACCAGCGGTGGAACTGCTCCTGAGCGCTCAGGGCAGCAGGGCGAAGCCTGCATCGAGAAGATACACACAGAAAAATGCAGACACAGTGCAGTTGCCCATGCCAAGCGGGTAAACATCCCACCCACCAACCTCCCACATCTGTGCAAGTGTCTGGCAGGGCTGGTTAGTTCCCCTTGCTGAAGCAACCTCACAAGTGCTTGAGTGCCATACATATTTTCCATACACAGACCCAAGTGTGTGTTTGGTTTCCGCAAGTTTGTCCCCAGAAGAAGGGGAAGGTTGACTTCCAAAATGCTGTCATTCGTAAGACAGCAACTCAAGCAAGTTTCCTGAAACCAAAGCTGTCTAAGAGGGAGATAGGGCCAATGTCTGCACAGCCCACTGACCGCTAACGCTTACCAACACCTAGCACCTCTGCTCAGACAGTTTTGTTCCACAAATATTGCCCTCACAGGTCACAGCTTAGACAGGTCAGAATTTCTGTTTGGTTAGGATGAGTATTCGGGAGCATTTAACCTTTTTTTTTTTTGGTTTGGAAAGTGCATTAAAAACATGAGGGAATGGACTCATGAAAGGATTTACTATTTGGCTAACTGCTCTCCTAGCAATTACTGGTAAAACTGTCAGTGCTGCTTAACAAACTGTGTGTTTGTTTGTTTGTTTTTTAACAAAAACAAGGTACTTCAGTGAGATTCTAAAAAATATTTCTTAGTTGAGTACGCAGAAGCAAAGGCAAAGGGAGAGAGTTAACCACTGTCTAGGAAGGGGTTATAGAGAAGATGGAATTGAGCTCTTTTCAGGGTGCCTGGAAAAAATGACAACAGGCAATGGATATAAAGAGCACAAATTAGGTTGCAACTGGATATCAGGAAACAAAAATGTTCACAGGAGAGTGGTCCAGCACAGGAACAGGGGTCCAGAGGTCCTTGTCAAATCTCTCCTTGCAGATTTGCAAGCCTCAACTGGACCAGACTCTGAGCATCCAGACCTGGCTTTGAAGTTAGAACTGCTTTGAGCAAGAAGTTAAATTAGAGACCTCCAGCATGCTCCTCCAACCCAACCCATGGTCCAGGAGAAAACTAGTCAGATGCATTACACTGTCATTGTAAATGTTCTTTGTATCTTCCCTCTTTAACTTGCTGGGTGTGTCTGGTCTTATTTCTGAGGAAAAGCAAGAAAAAACACACAATTGCACTTTAAATTATTTTTTTAAGGTGTCTGTCCAAGATTCCAATATTCATGTGTATTTCAGCATATTCTGCCAGTGAGAGTTCTCATTTGCTCAGAAAACTTTTTCAGTATTTTAAAAGTAAATATATAGCCAAAGCTGAATAACTCATAAGATGTGGACCCTCTGGTTCTAGATACTGCGGTCGGATGCAGGTCGCATCACTAGTGCTCTAAGGATTTTCCATCTGATGCCCGTTCAAAAGATTCCAGGAACTAAGCTGCTGTGCATACACATTCATGCCACAATTTATAGCAATTAACATCTGTGCCTGGGGTCTTGACAGTAGGGATAGCTGAAATGTTTTTAGTCAAAATATGTTTGATGAAAAGTGGGGGCTTTGTCAAAAGTTAACACTTCATGGGATTAAAATTAATCGGTTGCTTCAGAATTGTCCAATCCTTAAAAAAAGGGACTGAAACCAGACTATTTATTGTAAAAGGGTGGAGAAGAGTGTAGAATGGAAGCTTCTGAGTATTTACCATAAAATAGATATACACAGAACACACCCAACATATACCTTTTACTTTTTAATAAATAAAACTATCTTTTTCTGTAAGTATAACTACTTTTATTATAGTTTTCTATGAAAAAAAAATTGTGTTCTTGGCCCAGTCCTCCCTAATGGAAAGGCTGAGGAGAGAGATACGTGGGAAAAGAAAGACCTCTTTTCAGAGGTGACCTTCCAGGTAAGAACTAAAGCTTCTTATACCGTTGCCAATGAGTTGCTTGATCCATGAATAACGAATGAGAGAACACAAATGTCTAAGGCTGCCTGGTGACTTAGCACCTCTGGACAGTTTGAATTCCCCATAAATATAACCATTAAGGCAGTTTTTGAAAGAAAGTGCAGTAAAATTTACTTGTGTGTGCCCAAATGAATGAAGAAGCCAAAGAACCCCTGTACTCGAACAGAAATCTCCTGCTTCATCCCATGCAGCCTCGCGCAGTCGATGTATAACAACATTTATTCAGGAAAGGTCCACCAAACTTGACTCCACATAGCTCCACACACCACAAGCCACAAAACACTTCCACGTAATCTATAACAACTTAAAATCTTTAATTTGAAAAAACCAAAAGCCACAAAAAAATACAATGCGCTACAGGCGGAAAGGAGAAATCCTAAGTCCCTGCAAGAACAGGTAATTTGTTAGGAGATAATGCCTGCTGGTCAGAGAAAGTGGCCCATACCTCGTGCTACTTAGGAAACACACAGAAAGAAAAAGGAAAGAACAGCTTCTGTCAGTCTAATGGAGGGAAAAATTCTTCCTGACCCTAAGTCAAATGCTGGGCTTACCTGAGTGCACGAGCAAGATACGGCCATAAGGCACAGGAGCATTTTTATGACACCAAAGAGGCCATCAGATGGGGTCACTTCTCATCTCTGGGGACTCAAGAGAGGAAACCAACAAAACATTCCAGGAAGATGAAAAAGAGTAAAAAACAAATAAAGTCCTCCCTTTGTATGCAGCTAGTAGAACCAAGGTGCATGAGACAAGGCAGGTACCATGAGCTTACAGTCCTGTCCCCAAAAGCCACTGTTAGCTGATGAAAGCAAGAGCCACGTGCCCTGGCCTACCCGCCCCTTCTAGTAGAGTTAGGGAGCACTTGCCTTCTCAGCGAGCTGCCTAGCACCCTTACCTGAATTTGCGGTTTCTCAGGTAGTGACTACAATGAGAAATGAACACATAACCAGACTCGTTTCTGAAAAAGAAAGAAGGTGTGGGAACCTAAAAGCCTAAGGTGTTTCACTTGTCTTCAAGTAGGTTCTTGCTCCTCCGCTGGAAGTGGAGAAGAAAAAGGTGGGTGTAATCTCCGTTGCTAAAGGCAAAGTCACGTACAGTCAAGGTAGATAGATGTTGAAAGGCTTGATTTGGATAAGCACTCGGGAGTTGGGGTGCTTATCTAGATCTTAGCTTATCTGGAGCACTTCGATCAGTAGCACTGAGCCAGAAATCCTACCACCGTGTGATCTTTGGGCTCTTTCCAGAAGGTTCCCAGGACCAACTCTCCCCATCCTGGCCAAGTCAGGGATGTCCAGAGATGAGACGCTCCGAGAGCAACCCAAGGCTTCAGTATCCTCATCCCTGTGTGAAACACAGAGAAGGTTGCTTGTGTGGCAGAGCAAGAGTTAGATATAGTTTGGAGAGTGAAGGGAATTTTCATCAAATCCAAGAGAAGATTCTGTTCAAGTCTGGGCAGGAGATTCAGAAATGTTCAGATTTTTATCTAATTGATTTGCATGCCCTGTTTATAAGGAGATTCCAGACGTGGAACTACAGACTGTTTATTATTGCTTGCACAACTGTCATTTTCAGACAGCTTAAATTCCACCCAGAGTTCCTGGGGGTGAAATTCGCCTCCCATACCATTAGCTGCCTAAAACTTAGGCGCCTAGTCTAAACTCTGGCTAGGGTCCATTGACAGCCAGTGTGGAGAGGCTGGCACCTCCCGGGAGCGATTCATCCCACGTATCTCAGACAGCTATCTTCCGTGGAGATGAATCACCCACCAGAAGGGCCTGTCCCTCCCCAGCGACTGTAGAGAGGCTGGGTGCTTGCTAAGACTAGCCCCGCTGTCTGCAGCCCCAGACAAATGCCCTCGTGCTCCCACCAAAGCAGACAAGCATCGTACTCGGTTTCCCAATAAGCCAAGGGAAGAAAGAAGTGGGAAGTGTTTTATCATAAAGACCTTCAGATGTTTAACTCCACAGGGAAAGCAGGGCACCTAAGCAGGAATAAGAGGCTTAGATCAGCTTGTGGATTTGGGCCTAAGTGACTTCCCCCAAGCTTTCATACTAATTTAAAACACTACTTTTCCACTCATGCTTATGATTTTCCCCTGGCTGTGGTCCCCTTTGAAGATTCTCTCATGAATCCTTTACTGAAAACATCTCTAAACTCCTGGATAACCAGAAAAATAAAAAAATTTATAAAAGACAGAAACAGAAATTAGCATGAATGAAAGACTCAGCAGCACTCACAAGGCATCCTGCTGCGCACTGTTTTGCCAACGAAGCGAACAAAAGCTGCGCGGCCTTGCCTCAGCGGCAGGCTGGAGAAGCCATTGCTCACACCAACTTCCTGTCCACAGGCCCCAGGTCCCACCTGGTGACCCCGGAGGGGACTGCAAAGCCACCCTGCCCTGCGCACCAAGACCCCACAGCGCTCCTCCGCATCGCGCCCCGTGTAACGCAGCACAGTAGCCCATCAAAATTGCTGGGTTTATTCTTATGTTCCTTGCTGAGAATGAAACATTTTTATTGACATGGAAAGATTGCGCCATGTGCATAATTGCTGCATACAACAAGATGGAAACCACAAGCAATAAAATACTCCATGGGCGATGACTCGTGTTTACAGTAAATAGGAACGATGCTGCCAGATGTCAGCAGCACCAAATCATGTGTTGCTTATCCCAGGTCTCCAGAAGAAGGAAATAAAACCCCACGATGGATATTTATATTTCTGGCGAGGGGATGACTGCTGGGTTGATTGCATTGGGTAAGTGGCAGAGACAGGAACTTATTTTTGTTTCAAGAATGCTTGTACATTATAGTGGGAAAATGACTTTAATAGTTTTTCAAATCCCAAAATTTAGAAATACCATGTTCCTTTGTCTAGATCTGCTAGTGTGCTGAGCCTGCTCTGAAGCCCAGGGGTGCAATTGAATGCAGAACATTTGTTCCATATGCCACCCCTCCCCCAGGCCACAAAACAGCTCCCAAAAACCTATAGTTTGAGACTCTGGTGAGACACCAAATGTCACAACTTCAACTTGCCAGGAGAAGGAAGTAGAGGAGATCAAAGGCATCACTGCTGTCCCTGGAACCACGGTACATCCTCCTTCTAGCAAAGTCTTTCAAATCAGGGCTGTGCTCTTTCCAAACGCTCTGCTACAGCTCAAAAAGAAGCAACAGGCTCAATTCCTGAGTAAGGCTCACCAGTTATGCAGAAGGCTGGACCAGGGAGCTCTTTATGGATTATAAAACCTATGAATCTGTGTGGCTCCAGCCACTCATTCAGGACCCACAGGATGGATTTTAGGACTACATTCCTGGAAAGAGTCTAACCATTTTGAAGTGCTCCCCTCAGGATGGCTTAGAAGTCCTGATTTGAAAGAAGTGCCAGGAATCAGTCTTAAAAAAAAAAAAGAAAAAATAATCAGGAGTTCTCTAAAAAGGATTCAAGTTGCCATTACAGCTGAAACAGCCACTACAACTGGCCATTTCTGGCAGGTTTTGCTTCAACTGCCTCATCTTGGTCATCAAATTTTCAGTCTCCCTGCTCTGGTCTGCTATTCTCTGTATGCCTGGTATGAAGAATAAATCCCAAAGTCCACTTTTCAGACTGCAGTGTCACAATCTTTGAAATACAGCTGTCTCAGGGTATGTCTAGATGGAATTCACCAGCACATGTGGTCTTGCACTTCCTTTATGCTCCAAATTGGCTAGAAATGAGCCAGCTCCAAAACAAATGCTGGCTTTGAGTATACAGGTGGGCATACCATGCTCAAAGCCATCTCAAGCTCACAGTGGACTCGATAAGTTCTGCTAGTTTCAGCAGGGATAGAGTTAACTTTCTTCACAGTAGCTGGCATGGGGCTGTGTTTGTGTGGATTTGTTCTGGAAACAGCGTGGATAACACAGGGATGTTTTAATCATTGCTGAGCAGTGCTGACACAGGGTCAAGGCCTTTTCTGCTCCTCACCCTCACTCATCAGCGACTGGGCTGCGGGTCACAAGGACTTTGGAGAGGACACAGCCAGGACAGCTGACCACAGCTGCCCCAGCTGACCAAAGGGACATTCCAGACCCTATGGCATCATATGGCATGTAAAGCTGGGGGAAGGATGAGGAAGGGGGGCATGTTCAGAGTGATGGCGTTTGCCTTCCCAAGTAACTGTTAAGCGTGACTGAGCCCTGCTTTCCTGGAGATGGCTGAACCCCTGCCTGCCCATGGGAAGTGGGGAATGAATTCCTTGTTTGTTTTGCTTGTGTGTGTGGCTTTTGCTTTACCAATTAAATTGTCTTTATCTCAACCCACAAGTTTTCTCACTTCTACCCTCACAATTCTCTCGCCCGTCCCACCAGGAGGTAGGGAGCGAGCGGCTGTGTGGGGCTTAGTTGTTGGCTGGGTTAAACCACAACACAGGCTGATACAGGATGAATGCAGCAGATGCATCTGTTGAGCAGTGACAGAGTGGGTTTGCTTGCCTCTAGACATACCCCAGTGATGACAAATATCTAAGTGAAAATTTTAAAACAGGAAATTGTCTCAGTACCAAAATTGTTTGTCTTAAACGAACAGCATCCAATTAAACCAGTTGTATTTGATCCTTAATGTCAGTATCAGAGATAGCTGCACTTAGAAATCAGGCAATTAAAAGAAAAGGATATAGCAAATACACCAGAAATGGGATGTCTGTAGGCCATCATTTTTTAACTAGAATGATAGCCCACCGACTGCAAAATCTATGCCTGTCCATCACAGGGTTCAAACTGTCCTCTGAGCCTTCCTTGTCAATTCACTTAACTCCTGGAAATGGTCTCTTGGCAGCTTCACCCTGGAAACTAATAAGCAGGCAAATTACAGAGTCTTGGACTTATTTCAGAAATGCAAGTACCTGATCTCATTCAATAATGCATGACGCTAACAGTCCTTCTTGCAGATGTGATTATCCTGGTAATGATGTATTGTGGAGACCACAATCTGGCGTATGACCTCATCCTTATCTGCAGCTGCAAAGCACTACTGGATTCAAGGTTTAGGCTGGAAGTGGCCTCAATTCAAATAAGTCCAGTACTCTGAGAGACTCAGTCCTAAATCCCCCGTAAGACCAGACGGTGACCTGCTGTCTGAGCCAAACTCTCACCTAGTGTAAGTCAGCAGAAAAACCATAAATTTCCAAATTGCATTTTTTTAAATTTATTTTTCCTATCCACAGCAGTGAAAGTAAGATAGTTTAAATCTACCAGTCCCAGCAGACTGGCATGTTTCATTAGGAATTGTCCACACAAGAATGATGTTATTCTGTCAAATCTAAGTGTTTTACTTAGGTTGAATACACTGAGCGCAACTTTTCTAATTCAGAACTCTCCTGAATTTTCATTTCATTGCATCTTCCACCTCCTTAGCAAGTATTTTGATTTCCAGCCTCTATTACTAAAGTTACTTAGAAATACTGATATTCCCCGTTCAAGGAAAAAAAACAGTTGTGAAGCAGTGCAGCATAAAGCACCCATAACTAGCCAAATTTATTTGGTGGGTAGGACATAGCGCACTGAAAAAATCACGACCCAAAATGCTCATACCCAGAGCAGCCCTTCTAAACATCCTTGCTCTGTAGCTTTTTTTGGCTCAAGATCAGGCCCACATCCAGTACACAACTCCCTGCACATGTTCCCACTGCACGACCCCTGGATGCCCCAGGTAAATACCCCACATCGTGTGGCTTGAACCTCTGGCTTCTTCCAGCACAGCAATCTGTTTTCCTGCTGCTTCCTACAGACCCAGGAACTTGTTTGTCTTCTGTTGGTTCACAATGTTCAGAAAACACGTTCCCCCCCCCCCCCCCGCCGCCTCTTTTCTAACCCCCCCCCCCCCCCCCCCCAGCTGCCTCTTTCTTTGCTTAGGTCTGAGGAGCACCTGCTATGCATCAGAAAAGCTGCTCATATCACTGGCAGCCTTTCCCTGTTTGCAAATGGCTCATTCCATAAACAAACACTTGGTTTCATAGTGCCAGAAAACATGTGTTTTTTCCTCCTGTACACAGTATTTGCCTTGTATTCCACTGACCTTCACTGACTGTCCTGTCTAACCACAATTTTGATACAATGGGGGTTTCTCCACATGTCTGTGGCTTCAGGGTGACGTTTTAGCCCGCTCATGAGCTCCAAGTTGGTTACAGCAAAACCTCAGTTGCTCCACATTTCAAATACCTGTAGCACTCTGCTACTTTAAAGGGACTTGTGTTCCCTCAAGGTCAGCGAACAACACCGGGCATTCCCTCAATTAGCCCAGACCTTGGCAGAGCAACATGTTTACAGCTGAAGTTCACAGGGGTGGCAGCACCCGAGTTTACCTCTAGTAAAGGAACATTTCTCCTTGAAAATCAGCTGCCTGTATTTTTCCATCTTCAAGGAAATTCTCCATGCCATCAGCTGCTCTCATCCTGCCTTTGCCTGCCTGCGTTCCCCTTGAGAAGCCAACCCATAGCTTCTAATGCCTGCAACATCTGGACAAGCGTCATAGGTGCACATTTGAAAAGGAGAGTGCCATTAACCACTCAGTTCCCAAGAGAAAAGGTAAATTTCTTCACGGAAAGGGTTGTGGGTCAATGGAACAGGCTGCCCAGGGAAGCGGTTGAGTCACCATCCCTGGAGATACTCAAGAGACATGTAGATACGGTGGTTAGAGACATGGTTTAGTGTGGGCTTGGCAGTATTAGGTTTACAGTTGGACTCAATAATCTTAAAGGTCTTCTCCAACCTAAGTGATCTGTGATCATCTTTTCACCACTGCAAAAATCAATACTGGCCAACTCTCTGGCAAATATGCTTTGGCCACCCAACCACTATGGGTTCCTCCACTGGAATAATGAACTGCTATTCTCAATGACCTGTGACAAACAAGTGATTGGACTTGTTGATTAATGGTCCTTTGAGCTGAATGTAGAAACCTTCCCACACATGAAGACCTGTAACCAGAGCTCCTCACATCTCCAAATATCCCTGCCCAGTCAGAAGAGTACCACTCATAATGGCAAAAACCTTTCCTGCAAGTTCTAGCTCATCTACATCTCATTCACCTGCATTCCCATCACTTCCTTTTAGCACTGGCTAATTAATACAGTCCTGAACACCGGTCAATGCCACAGCAATGCTTTCTCCTACATTTTTCCCCTACATCTTGATTTCCTTAACTCCCCATCTCACTACATATTTTATCCCGCCTCATCCATATATATAAATGCTCTCTCTTTCCCCTTCTTCCTGTCAAGATATATGTGCACGTGCATCTAGAGCCAAACCAGCCCAATTTGGTCTTCCAGCTGTTCAGCAGAAGCCATTTACTCAAGGGAAACTCCTCCTACAATAATGCAAGAGCTGACTCCTGTAGCGCTTTGATTTCCCTGCCTTAGCCAACCGCAGTAAGATTTTCATACCCCCTCCTCAACCTGTAATGGCATGTTTGCTGTTCACAATGGGAAAGACAAATTGTCAGGGCACACAGGGTTTTTCTGGGGGCTCTTCTGAGAATAAAAATCCAAATCCTTACCTAAACTACAATTAAATGAACAACAGCACTCTCTGGCTGTATTTCCGGGGCACAGCACGCACCAAGGGTGTGATGCATCCACAGCTCTGATTCAGGTTCCCTGAACCAGCTCAGGCCTTGCAAGACTGGCTCACAGATTCAATCAACACATCACTGATGAGCCACCTTCTGCCTTGCGCCTGAGCTGCTGTGCTTGGAAATCTGCTCCTGTCACTCCTAACCAGGAACAGCATCAGCCAAGAGGGAGGCAACCTGGACACTGGGAACACTGGTCATGGACGCGAGCTTGAGGCTGGATGAGTCCCATTTGGTCATCCCAGACAGAAATGACCCTGACTTCTCAGCACCAGAACGGCTGGCTTTGAGGAGAATTCAAAGGTGCCTCCTTGGGGAAGATGCCCTTAATTTAATAGTTGTAGCCTTTGTAAAACGCGTGTCTCCTGAACCCAGACTGCCAGCAAAAGGATCCTGCACTTCTGTCCTCTCGCCAGCTCGCTGAGGAGGATCCATCCCTCCACAAGAAGTCTGTCTGCACAAGGTCCTACGGAACAAGGCAGCGGCCTGTTCTGCCCGTCACTCAGAGCCGGCAGGGAAGCCCGGAGTCACTGCCGAGGCTTGTGTCAATAAGCACCAGCAGAATGTCCTCTCTGTTCCCCTTTAGCACAATAAACTGTGCCTCCCTCCTCCCCTCTTCTCTTTCCTCCCCATCCAGACGTGCGCACCACAGGGATGGACCCCTGCTCCCTCTCGCCACCCCCAGCCCCCCCCCCATTTTCCTGTCTCACTCCTGAGGAAATGTCTCTTATATAGCAGGGCAGTACGCACGTAACTGATTTTGCATGGGCAACAGGTAACCGTGGTATGAAATTCCAGCAATATCCCAGCCAGGGCCAGCAAAGGACCCCTGCGACTGCTGAAGTGGAAGATGTTGTGAGCCTCGCTTACAGACCCCAAAGCCAGCTAAAGAAATAGGGAAAGGACAACACATTAACCCAGAAATATGGATTTCATATCCAGAAAAACATCTGATAAAAAGGATGAAAATTAGACATCTTAGTCTTGGAGTAAGGATCTGTAGAGTACTAAAAAGTCATCTTACATTTTAGACCAGGATGTGAAAAAGACATCAGAGTCTCAAACTAAATTTTTACCACAGCTTCTATAGCTAACATCCTCTTTACATAAATCAAATCATGCTCTATAGCCTACACAGTTCAAGCACATATACCTACTTCTCTTCCTGGTGCAGCATTTTTTATGCTATCTCCCACTATCAGTATGTTCTGCATCTTATCTAGTATGGCAGCAATCATAGAGACTATCTCTGTAACAGAAAATCAAGTATTATGAAGCCATTTTTGGAGAAAGCAAGCAGAATACCTCTCCTCCTTATGCCTCTGATGGCTGCCTTAGCAAGAATAATTGCAATTAAGCCTCATACAGGTGTTCATCTTCAATGAAGATGAAGGTGCACTTCAACCCTCACCTGAGGTGAATCGCTCATCCAGAGGACGTATAAAGATGAATGGCTGTGACTTGCTTGGGCGTTGGGGTCAGACTCAGCTCAGGGGGTGGGAAGTGAGTACTTACTCATGGGAGGTGCTTTAGGTAGCTCTGTGTGAGTGCTGGCTGGGGACAGGTTTTGGGGTTAGCCTCTTTGTCAGCTCCTCTGATTGGATGGAATATGTATTTTTTTCCTCATCTATTTACATTATTCTTTCTCTAGTTGTTCTCTTTTGTCTGATTTGTTCTACCTGTTGCACAGACATTTCTTAGCTAGCCCTCTACCCTGACTATTCATCTACTTATCTGATAAATGACAGAGGGAAGGTATGGAGGGCTAATGAGAGGAAGTTAGCTTTAGGGCCCCTAAGAGAGTACTGGGTGGGAAAGAAATCTTTCCTAAGTCCTAAACTGGGTTAGGTGTACAAATGAGCCAGGACTCTCCAGAACTGGAGCAAGTATCCAGGGCAGGAACCAAGACCCACTTCTTCTAAGCTTTACAGCCCTCCTCATGTTCTCAAGGAAATGGAGGCATGTGAGAAGATACTGTGGAACCGCCTGTTTGGCTCATTCTTCCTTGTCCTACACTTAATCCTATCTGACTTGAAAGGAAGATACAAAGCTCCCTTCCTACTGGGCATTAAGTTTAAGTTTCATGGATGAAAGGTGCAGGGAAGCCCATAGCAGATGAAGGTTGCTGCTTGTCTTGATCTGAAATCAAATGGATCTGGGCTATTTTTTTGTAAGGAACAAGCAGCTTATTATAATGTGCAACAAACAGCAATGTTCAGGGCTTTCCCTGCCCAGGTGACATGGTTGCTATACTGTGTGTACTCTTGGAGTACAAGGCTGCTTCTTACACGGAGTAGAAAATCCTTGCTCTCCAGTATTCTTTATGTGCTTTCTTCTGAAACGGGGCCAAGTGGTGAACAGGGGATGCCTGCTGCTATGGCCACATCCCAGCAGAGAGGGGAAACTACGGCACCCTTGGCTTCCCCAGTAATCATTCCCTAACTGACTCTTCTCCAACGCACCAGCGAGGCATCGTACCACTTGTTTCAGCTTAGTTTTGTCAGGTCTGCAGGATTCACCGTGGCTCAAGACAACCTCAGCTGGACCACGTCTCTGGGCTTGTCTAACACCACAGGCTCGTGGGAGGTGACCTTCTGCTGGCCCCATGAGACAGCCTGGCCTGCCCTCTGCACAGCTCGGCTGTCTCATCACACACAACAAAGCACTTGCTGCTCCCAAGGCATGGCTGGATGAAGAGCTTGGCTGATGAAGCTGTGACTTAATACTCTATTGCTATTGAGGGCAAGGGGATTGTTCTTCCCTATAAACCTGTGGGGATGTTTAACTTGGTGGGCCTAAAGCTACAGCCTTCCCGAGGTCCTCAGAAAACCTGTTGTGAAGCTTTTTATATACCTTTATATACTATATAAACCTTATACACTTTATACAACAGGAATTCCCCTGAATAAAATCCCATTCTGTAGCTGACCTCAAGTGTCAGACAGCTTGAGATCAGAACGGATTAATGGACTGAGGCTTGCACTTTCTTGTTTGGTGTCTTCCTTAAGATTTTTTCAGTGAGTTAGGGAAGCCTGTAACAAAAAGACTCTAAAGGAAAAAAAGATCTGAAGCTCCTTCCAAATTTCAGCTGAATAATGAGACCAGGAATAACTTAGTTCTCTAAAGCCAAGGGAGATGTAACATGAATCCTGAAATACCAAACATGGAAGTAAATGGTACCGGACAATGAATATCTAACACTAACAAACTCAAAGGATCGTTTTGCCAGTAGATATAAAACTAACATGAAAAATAGCTATGGAAACTAGAACATATATAAAGCTTAAAAATTAAACTAGATTTTAGTTGGGCTGTCCAAAATTTGCACTTGCTTTCTGAAGTGCAAACTCATGCCCACTGGATGTTTTATAACCCTCTACAGAGAAAAATAAAAGGAGATACTTTGATTAGTGACACAGTGTCTGGAACTAAAATCTCGAGTAACAGCCCTGACCATTTATGCTGCATTTTTTTTAAAATCTGTGGATCACAAAGCATTTTAATGTTCCTAACTAACACCACGTGCATCAACATAGAGCAGCACAACTCGCCTCTGATGTAGGCGGTATTATTCCCATCAGACAGGTGAGTAAACAAAGTCACAAAGAATTAAGTGTTAGGGTCCGAAAGGAAGTCTGTGGCTGAGCTGGGAATAGAACTTGTCCCTTGATAGAATCCTCTTCCTTAACTGCAGGGTAATCCTTCCCTGACCCATGCATGCAACAGGAGATCACAACTGGGATATTTTTTCCTATACAAAACATGCGGGGTTTCAATTTTTTCTCTTCTCCCACATCTCCATGACAGCAGGCTGAGCCCTTTCCTTTAACAAGCAACAGTCTCATGGCACATGGCTAAAGCCTGGCAAGGAGAAAAGGGAAACTCAGCACAACTGGCCCAAGGCTACACAGCCTGTTCTTGGCCGAGAGCAGCTGGGTTTCTTTCCTCAACCATTCTTCACCCAATGGCTTGTTCAGCGCTAACTGCCAGGACAGATAGATTTAGATAGTCCTTCGCTGAACAGCAACAGGAATCTTAGTTTTCCATAACGGCATAGCTCTGTAGTGCTAACATGCAAGGAAAAAACCTAAATGTCTAAATAATCCTAGTGTAAAAATGCCTTCCAGGCTTTCTTAGGAACAGCAGCAAGACGTCCCTTCAGCTTACGTGTGATGCCTCCTTTCAATTGCCGCAGCTTCATCTCTGGGAAGTGGAGGAAGCATCTGTGACACCAACCCTCATGAGAAACGGAGCTCCAAGTCTTTGATCACTGGTTAAGTTTGTAGTCAATCTCTGGTTTTACTGCAGATTATCCAGAGAACAAGACCCATCCTCTTATTTCTGGCAGTTGCTATGAACGGTTGTAATCCACGCGATGCAGTTCAGATTTTGTTTTTCCCTTTCCCACCACTCCAACCTCCAAAACAACCTCACCCACAGTACAAGAAAGTCTACATCAAATTACCTTGAGGTGTCCAACACTATGAATCAAGAGGAAGGACCAGCCGTGGTTACCTGGCCATAGGAGAGCTTTTCAGTACAGAGCTGCCTACGTGCTTCTCTGGAGAGTACCTGCTTCCTCCAATCCTTTCCCAACCAGAGGCAGTGCAGCCTTGAGGATACCAAGAAGGGGATGCTCACAGTAGGCCACCATGGTCACTACAATGGGAGAGGGGAGGATGGAGGCTTTTAGCCCTCTGGTAGAGCCACGCCTGCACCCAGCTGCACTACACAAGCTGACTCTCAAGCTGAGCCAAGCCATCACTGGCAGATATGGGGTACTGGATTTACAGGGATAAGTGATCTGATCCGTTATGACAAACCTTATGTTCTTTGGCAAATCTTGTGAAAAGACTTTCTTTAAAAAAAAAAAATTGTAATAAATGCGGGTATTAAAAAACAAACCCCAGTAAATTGTACTTAAGAGCAATTCTCAGCTATGAAGCTCATTCATCCCTCAGATTACTGAGAGATTTAAGAAAGTGAAACAGTTGTTATCACTTGGTCTATGGGATTTTGTTGGCTTTTGTAGGCTGATCGCTGTTTTTAAGGTAGAGCTGCTGTGCTGGACTCCCTGAGGGCCAAGAACAATATATTCCAATTATTGACATCCCAAATGTATCTCTTTTGAGGGATAGGATATCTCAACTAGCGTAAAAGAGAAGAGGCACCGTACCCTGAAGATCTTAGCAAATCTGGCAGGCATTGCACTGCAGAGGCATTTGGGTGGAAGTGATTTGAAGCTGTGATCTCCTTGCTCACTCTCTCCCCACATAATGGAGTATAAATACCATCCAAAACAGTTCAAGTGCTTCTCAGTAAGCAGTCAAAATTCCGAAGAGTTGAAATGTCTTGCCCTGGTCAGCCAGCATGCCAACGATGAACCACTGATGAAACAGTGAAGTCTCATGCCAGCCCTCAATGCAGCAGACCCACAACATCTCCATCCAAGACAATATTACATTCAAAGTAAGGTCCACGAATATGGTGGCCTTCTACAATGGGGTCACGACCTGACCTTAGTGGATAAAGGACGGGCAACCGATGTCATCTACCTGGACTTGTGCAAAGCCTTGACACCATCCCGCACGACATCCTTGTCTCTAAATTGGAGACATGGATTTGATGGATGGACTGCACAGTGGATAAGGAGCTGGCTTGACAGCTGCACTCAGAGAGTGGTGATCAACGACTCCGTGTCTGAGTGGAGACCAGTGACAAGCGGCGTTCCTCAGGGGTCAGTGTTGAGACCGGTGCTGTTTAACATCTTTGTCAGTGCCATGGACAGTGGGATCGAGTGCACCCTCAGCAAGTTTGCTGATGGCACCCAGCTGTGTGGTGCGGTCAACACACTGGAGGGAAGGGATGCCATCCAGAGGGACCTGGACAGGCTGGACAGGTGGGCCTGTGCCAACCTTATGAAGTTCAACAAGGCCAAGTGCAAGGTCCTACACATGGGTTGAGGCAATTGCAAGCACAAATCCAGGTTGGGCAGAGAATGGATAGAG
>NW_010233243.1:20513-22415 GCF_000690775.1 Eurypyga helias | reverse complement strand
GGCGGGGGGTGCGTGAGCGGCCGCCTAAACGCTTCATCCCCTTCTGCAGAACCCGGACATCGCCATCACCGACAACGTGCTGCACTTCAAAGGTAGGGGCTCCGTCCTTCGGGGGGGTGTGTGGGGTCGTGTGTCTCCTGCAACCCCACGCCTGATCCAGGCAGCTGCTCGCTGAGCCCGGCCCACCCGGGCGTGAGAGAGCAGGGTACCCGAGCCCATGGGGTGCCTGGTCAACCCCATGTCCCATCCAGGCAGCTGAGCCCGGCCCACCCGGGCGTGGGGTGTCCCGCGGGGTCCCCATTGCTGCCCTTGCTGGCAGCGACTGGGCTGGGTGCTGGGCATGGACGGGTACGTCGTGAGACGTGCCCACCTACAAACCCTTGTGTTCCAGCACTGGTGATGATAGCAGGTCGTATCTTATCTAATAAGAAAAACCCCACAACCTCCCCATATTTAAATACCAGTGACATTTCCGTATGTCTTTGCTCTCCCGGCTCAGCTGAACCCCGGAGATAACTCGCAGCAATTTTTTCCTTTCACAAAGACCTTGTTTGCAGCCGTTATCAAACCTCTGCATCGGGAACTAGCGCTTGATTTGAAAGGTAAAGCAGATCCCTCCCTAAAAGGTGGGTTTGTTTCAGCTGGGCAGCTGCACGTTGCAGCGCCGCCGAGCTTGTGCTGGTTGGCTTGTCAGGGGAGCACTGAGGATATGCTGTGGCTGGTGTTCTTTGGGTCTTCTCATTGATTTGGTGGTTGTCTTGAAGATGCATTGTCTAGGAAACGCTGTCTCCCTGGTGAGCCACAGCCGGGGCTATTTGATAGGGTGTTGTCGCACATCGTGTTCACTTCAGGATCAGTTTACAGCGTGGAAGGGTGGAAACAGAACACAGCATGCGGGTTTTCGGAGCCATTCCAGGGACAAGGCCCGTGTATGTGGGAGATGAGAGATAAACACGTTGGGAGAGGGCTCCTGCCATCACGCTTCTACGGAGCCGTCGGAGACCAGCCTCCCTGGACACTCGCTCCTCCGGGCAGGGGCTGGATCCCCAGCGGCAGTGGATTTTCAGTTGGATTCGAGTTAGCCATGAGCAGCCTTTTGAGTCCCTGTTTTGGGAATCTCACACGCTGCCTTCCTGCGAGCAAGGTCCCTTTTCCAGCACCATGCAGAGTGGCAGCAGCTGCTACAGTGACTGCACCTCCGAGCAATGTTTTGGGCTGTTTTTGTCTTCCCTGTTACCCTGTGGTTTCCTTCTGCCTCCCAGCAAGGCAGGGGGAAGCACTGTAAATAACTGCTGAATATTTCTGTGTGTGAAGCATCTTTGCAAGTGGGGTGTGCAGAACCAGCTAGTTCCTCCACGCTGACTGTTAATTCTTGTTTTTTTAGCTCAGGGTCATGGTGCCAAAGGGGACAACATCTACGAATTTCAGATCGAGTTTCTAGAACCGGTTGAGCCTAAAGTAGGTATTTTTACTTTTCTGACTCTTGCAAAGAAAAAGTAATTTCTGAAAAACTTGAAAGGAAAAGGGCTGTGGGTGAAGTTCACGACGTGCTGTTTAGATGTTCCTGGTGACTGTGTAACTGCTGCAGACTAAATCCGTCTGTGACAGTCCTCCATCCTTCGTGCTGATCACCTCACTGGTGCTAGTGCTTGCATGGGCCTTATGTGTATCAGCTAGTAAACAGCAATTGTCAAATTTTAAAGGATTTAAATCAGTGAAAGAATGGGAGAATCTGGCAGCGCACTGTCTGATGCAACCTCGCCTGGAGAGCAGGGGTAAACTGTGCTGCAAAGTGTCAGTGTGGTGTTTCATGGCTTCTTCTGCAGCCCAACAAAAGAAAGTTCTGAGAACTCATGCTGCTGACTTGTGCAGGTTTCTTAGGCTGCCAGTACAGATACCTGG
>NW_010233243.1:2291-20453 GCF_000690775.1 Eurypyga helias | reverse complement strand
AAGAGCAGCCCCCCTGTGTTACTCGCAGGTGGCTGTCAAGTCTGTCTTTACCTCTCAAAGCTGTTGGGGACACAGGAAAACTCTGGGCTCTCCTCCAGCGCAGGACTTGTGCTGCTTATTCCTGGCTGATTGTTGGGGCTAGCTGCAGTCAGACTGGGAGCCACTGTTCACCTCTGCTGCTCCAACAAGGGAGGAGACTGTCGGAGGATGGATTTCTAGGGTCTGTAAGCAGGCAAGTTGCTTGTGTGGCTCCTACCAGGTATTGTGTGGCAGTCAATGAACATCTCTTGGTTCCTGGCAGTTTGTCATCTGCCCTTGTAAAGAGGTTGCTGCCTGGTCCACAGTGTGGGGAGAGGTGCCCACGACCGCCTGTGCTTGTCCCTTGTGCTGGCAGACACGGGCTGTGCTGGGAGCCAGGCCTGGAAGGCAAACCCTTGTCTCTGCAGAGCAGCCTCCTTCCAAAAGTCTAGTCACTCTGAGTCACCGTGGGGGGCCTGGAGGACAGTCAACTCTGAAGTCTGTGTAACTACAGATGGTCGGGACCAGGAAGTATTGCAGCCCAGGGTTTTCTCTCTTAGCTTTGATGTGCACTGTGAGTGACTCTTGCGGGTGCCAGGCTGGCCGCCAGTGACAGGCAAGGACCAGGAGTTGTGTAGTAGCTGTAAATTACAGCTACAGCCTTCAGATGTCCTAGGAGCATCCAGGCAGCCTTGACAGAGCCGTGCTGGTGTAACGTGCTCAGATAAGAACGCAGCTCATGGCTCTTCTGCATCAGTTTCAGTTGGTTTGAGAGATGGTCCTGTGCAGGGCATCCTGGCTTAGGCTGGAGGCGCAGAGGGACGAGGTGGTGGCAGTAAGGGTGGGCACGCAAGGTGGCAGGGCTGTGGGCTGTAAGGATGGAGGGGTTCTGGGCTGCCGTTATGCAGAGTGGCCGTGGTGGAGAAGGCCTCGTGGCGTGGCGGTGACCACACTGCCAGGTCTGTCAGCTCACCGTTGTCTCCAGATGTTTCCTAAGGCTGTTAGCTCTTCCTCTTGCTGTAGCAGATGTGGGGTTCCCTGTTTTGGACAGAGACCTGTGGGTGATGGTAGTGTTATTTTTGCCACTGGCTAGAGGAAGTGGGTGGCTCGCAGTAGTAAATGCAAGAAGGTTTAAAGCCAAGATCGTGGGTTCTGCCTAGGAAGGCTCGTGCTGGGGTCTGTGCTAGCTCTTTGTGGTGGGATGCAATGGCGCTGTGCGGTCAGGGCAGGCTTTCAAGCTGCTTATCAAGTCCTACAGACAGTTGCCATCTTCAGCTGGGCTGCCCGTTGCCTCCATGCCATGGGTGCCGGAGAGATGCTTGTGCTGCAGCAGCCCACGTCATCGTTGATAAGGAGAGCTTGGGTGTCAAGTCAGTCTTGGGAGCTTGTTTTTAAGGACTTTTGCTGATGTATGCTCTTGTGCCTGCCCTCAGCCTGTATGCAGGGTGACTCAAAGGCAGCTGAACATCACTGTGCAGAAAAAAGAGAGTAACTGGTGGGAGAGACTCACCAAGCAAGAGAAGCGTCCGCCCTTCCTAGCTCCTGACTTCGACCGCTGGTTAGATGAATCGGATGCTGAAATGGAACTGAAGGAGAAGGTCAGTCCTGTGGGTGTGTGCGGCTTGTGCTGCCAGCTGCAAAGCAAGGGTAGCCGTTCCCTTGCACGTGAACTTGTGTTGTTTACTGGGATGCTGATAGTTACTGCCATTTCACACAGATCCCATGCAGAATTGGTTAAACAGTCCACGCTGCAAGCAGGAGTTCAGAAATAGGCACACTTCTGGGTAGGAAGAGCAGCAGCTTGAAGCTGGACTGCTGGCTTTCACCCCTTGTCCGGCACCTTAGCAGCCCTGTGTCCCGATCCTCCTGATCTGCCATGTGGAGCCCAGAGGTGCCAGTCCCAGGCACTGCAAAGCAGGGATTTCTGAGGCTTTCCTGAGCCGCTGGGCTGGCCTTGATGCTGCATTCCCACCATCTGGTGAGCTCGACCAGCTTACTGCAGCAGGGAGGTGGAACATTGTCTTGGAAAAGGCTTGCACAGTCCACATTTCTGCCAATCCATTTTACAACAAACGCTGCCCTGTTCCCCTCCGCAGCCACTGAGCTTAGCACAGAGGAGAAGGGGCCACTGCAACGCCAGAAGGCAGCGGTGAAAGACAAGCAGAGAGCCTGGGCTGGATGTTCTTAGTTCTCTTCGGGTCACGGGTGGGTCGTGAAGTGTTTCAAGGAACAGCTCTAAGCAACGTTAATAACTGAGAACACAGAAAACAGCAGGGTTTTTCAGCAAAAGCACCTAATTACTAGAATAAAATACACAGTGAAGGTAGGATGACCAGGTAACACCCTCTAGCTTTTACCACGCAGTAATTTCTGGATGAGGAATGTGCTGTTTCATGCAGGTGAAAATTTAAACCCTCTGGTAACTGGCTGCTTAGCTGAGTTTTAAACCCGCTAGCTTTGCGGTAGTATAGGTAACAAATCACTTGCTAATTACAGTAACAGCCTTTAAAACCTTATCCTTCATCTTAAGGAAGAAGAAAAGATTAACAAAATGAAAATAGAATCCAGAGTCCCAAAAGACCGTAAGTAACCGTACCTTTCTGGTGCGTAAGGTGGGCTTTAGGAAACGTCTGTCGCTCTTCTGGGCAAACCTCGGCTCTTGCGGAGCAATTCTGACTGGCTTGGGGCGGGGGGGCTCTTTGCATTGTGAGCTACTTAGAAATTGAGTGAGGCTGGACCACAGTAATTTAAAAAATGTGCCGCGCGAGGACTGAGTTGTAGCAGGTAAAAGCCGGCAGAATCCTCAGTGCACACAGCACCCCTTTTAGCACTACCTGTGGCTTCCGCCCTTCTTGCAGGCTGCGTGCTCGCAGGAAGCCTGGTTTGCAGCTCTGCTCTCTGCAGAAGTGTTACCCTTGTGCTCTGCTCACCTGATGTGTTCATTGTTGGTTTTAGCTTTCAAACACCTGAAGAAGGGATACTTAATAATGTATAATCTTGTACAGTTTTTGGGATTCTCCTGGATTTTCGTGAACATGACAGTACGACTGTTCATCTTAGGAAAAGGCAAGTAATAACCAGTACTTTATTTACATGGGGGATTTTTGTTCTGTTTTTTTAGTGTTTTTAACGCTTTCTAAATAATGAAATCTGAAGGAAGACATGCTTGGGAAACGAAACCATAAAAAACAACGAAAACCTCTCAAAAGCTATCACAGTGTCAAGGATAGGAAAGTACTGTCCCCTCGGAAATCACAACTGCGTATTCTGATGAATGTCGCTGGCACTCTGCCAAGATTATTTCTAAAGAAATCAGCGCTCATGGCAGTGTTAGTGGTTTTGAAAATGAGCAGGGTAGGGTATGTGTTAGTGTTTTTGAAAATGGGCAGGGTAGGGTATTTTGGTTTTGAAGCAAGAACACTTTATTCGACTGAGGATCAGTTCTGTTGCTCTCTTTGTAAAGTAATTACTGAAATAGCTTTTGATCGTTCTGTGTGTGAAACACAGCGCTTGAGCAGTGTTTCTGGCCTAACTGCTGTGAAGATCAGGCCTGTAAAGAAGTTACATAATCCTGCATAATGTCTTTTCAACTACAACTAGAATCCTGTTATCGAAGGCTACTCTGCTGCGCCAGCTTCCTGAGCGTGGGAATTCATTTGTTCTCTGAAAGGCTTTCCTGTGTCTTGCAGACTCCTTCTATGACACGTTTCACACTATTGCTGACATGATGTATTTCTGCCAGACCCTGGCATTGATGGAGATCGTGAATTCGCTGATAGGACTGGTCAGGTCACCGCTGATACCGGCTGTAGTGCAGGTAATATTTGAAGATTCTTCTCCTTGTGCTTGAAATAAATCTGTTTTACACAAAGTGTTGAGACTCTCCTAAAATAAGTGGTACAACCCCACTGGCACTGGGGATTATTCAAGAGGCAGGAATATGTGCTTCCCAGTCTTAGCTGGGGCAGGCTGTCTTTTTCCGCCGCCTAGGTGAGATAGTTCGGAACAGCAAACGAGGTGGCAAAAAGTACATTATTTTGATGTGGTTCCAGTGCCCTTTTTATCCTGGCTGCAGGTGTTATGCGTATAAAAATGAAGATAGATGATTTAAGACTCGGTCTCTTGGCTTGCATCGGAATACGGAGCAAAACGTTGCTCGTAAGCAGCAGGTCACGGCTGGGCTGCGGTTCGGTGCGTGCTCAGTTTCGGGCCAGAAGGGTCGATACCTGCAGGGATTTGACAGCAAGGGCTTCCTCTGTCTGTCGATGAAGAGTGTGACTTGTTCCTTAATTTTTCTTAAACAGATATTTGGAAGAAACTTTATTTTGTTTGTTGTCCTTGGAAGCTTGGAGGAAATGCAGAGCAAACCCGTGGTGTTCTTCATATTTTATTTCTGGAGCATCACTGAGGTGTTCAGGTTTGTGGGATTCTTTTTCTGTTGTATACAGCAGATAACACGAAAGGCTAATTCCAGGAGCAGGTTCCATGTTCAACAGGGTCTTGTTTCTTTGCACACTAGGTATCCGTATTACATGCTTTCCTGCCTCGGTATTGAATGGAAACCACTCACCTGGCTCCGTTACACTACCTGGATCCCCCTCTACCCTTTAGGAGGCTTGGCAGAAGGTATGTCTGGACAGGTTTAATAAACAACAAAGTCAAGGCTGGGCAAATAACTCCATTTTTTGTTTGGCTGCTGGACTAAAGAATAATATAAACAGACATTGGCTGTGAGCTGAACCAGATGTAAGCATTTTTGTTTTGACGAATCAAATACTGTTTTCAGTTTGATGGGAAAAGGTTTCTTAGTTTGGGCACTGGAAAGTAAAGGCAACAAAAGGTTACTGACCAGGCACGTGCTGCAGGCCGCACGAGCGGCACAAGGCGACAGTGCTCCCTTACACTGCTTTGGATCGGCGGAGGCATTTCCTTCTCTCCACTGGACGTGTCCTGGTCGGCCCAGCTTGGTTTCACACCAGCTCACAGCTCTCCTACATCATCACACAGGACAGGCAGGGGCCGATTCTGCTGCTGACAGTGGCACGGCCTGTTCTGCGACAGGCATGGCGCTCGCCAGACAGGGCTCTGCTCCCCTTCTGCGTGGAGAGCGGCTGCTCTGGGAAGAAGCAGACGCCGTCTTCTTGCTGTACCCCCTCTAGAGAGGGGGGCTTTAGGGTGAACTCTTCTATCTTAACAGGTCTGGATTACTTATAATTTCTGTTTATTTAAGAAGGGTATCACCACTCAGCTTCTAGCTGTCAGAAGTGTGTTGTAATCCTACCTGGCAGAACCTGTTTCCGTGAGCCAGGAGTAGGCTTGGGCATTGCCCAACGCCAGGTACAGGAAAAGCTGTGCCTGTTGCATTGCTGGGGGGTTTCTGCACGCTGAGTACTGCTGGCACGGGCCCTGCAGGCTGGGGTTGTGGGTGAGAACAGTCTCACCCGGCGAGGTCACTTTTATAGCTAAATTGCTATGCTGCCTGAGCTGGCTGCTTTCCATCATACTGCATGTTTAAAAAAGAATGCATTAAACTTGGTGTAATTAATGAGACCGAGCAAATAAGAAGGAAAAAGCCTGAAAAAGTTGGAGTGGGCTGGGCAATTGTGTATTTTGCATTTGCTAACGGTGGTGCCTTTCTGCTTTCAGCCGTCTGTATCGTTCAATCCATTCCAATCTTCAGTGAAACGGGAAAATTTAGTTTGGGATTGCCAAATCCACTGAACGTCACAATCCAGTTTTCATTTTTGCTTCAAATATACCTTATAGCCTTGTTTTTAGGTAAGATAATTCATTATATTTCTCACTGTTGAAATCAAAAGGCCAGTTTCCTCTGAATAAGTATATTATTGAAAGAAAAATCAAATTCCTGCATCTGGGGGTCATGGCAACACAAAATTGCTTGAGGTTAAGCATTATCCTTGTTGCTGGCTTATGTAAATTTGTCAGTGATGGGGAACACACCTACAATTAGCACTGGTTCGCCCCCCCGCGAGACAGAGAGCTCGGTACCAAGTTAGCAGCATTATCTACTAATCACCTGGGTTAAAAGAATAATTTTTACATGTATTTATAACTCCAGTATACTCAGTTTTACCTTTCAAATGGCATTTGAGCTTTGGAGTGATTTAGTGGAAATCCAAACATAATCCCATATTTAGGCAATGTTTAGCTAAACTGCTTTGTAATCACTAATGCAAGGTGAAGTCATGTTTTCCCAGGAAATAATGGTGCTCAATACGTACTTGGTTTCTGGTATTACACCTTAAACCACCACTTTTTTGTGCAGTGGCTGGTTGGTTCGGTTTGTTGTTGTTTTTTAAATTATACAGCCCCCTAGCATTAAAAAACTGCAATAATGTCCCACTTCAACACGTCGTTCTCTTTTTCAGGGGTGTTTGTAAACTTCCGTCATCTCTACAAGCAAAGGAAACAGCACCTCGGACCAAAGAAGAGAAAGATGAAGTGAAGGAGGACTGCAGTGCTCTCCTACCTAACCTGTCTCAGTGACAAGATAAGCCTCTAATTCTTAACAGTTTTACCCACTGGAAAGAGTTTTGTAAAATGAAGTGATCACGCTAGATTTCATGATTTTGTAGTGAATTCAGGTAACATTCCCATCTGCTGTATTTTGTTCCCTTTCAATCACATATGCATGGCATTTACCACTGAACAGAGACATCCAAACCTGTATCCTCTCAACTACCATGTTAGAAAGAAATCCTGTGATCTGCATATAATATGCTTATAAACAGTGGAGCAGCACTAAATAGGAACAGTGATTATCTTTTAATTGGGTATTTGCTCTTTCAACATTGCATGCAGATAGGGCTTCTGATGTTGGGATACACCGTCAGCCCGTGCCGTTCCTATGGCCTGTGCCATTCCTAGGGTGCATCCTGATGGCAGGAGGAGCACAGTCCGAGACTGCTGTGAGGTGTTTGGGCGTTTATTAACCATTGGGGTAAACTGGCTCAGCACACAAAACCCCCTTTTCTTCTGCAGCACACTGATACTGCAGAATTAAAGTTGGAAGTAGCTAATGTCGATTTGAATGCTGCTGACTAAAGTCTGTTTCTAGTTTAGCCTCAACAGAATAGGAGCACTCGGTGGATCCTAGCATTCCTGTAGCAACACATCCTTATCCAGTCACTTGGGAAAGGGAGCTGCCGCTCTGCGGCATGGTGAGAAATGCTTTCCTGGTTGGTAATGCAAGCACTGAAACATCAAATAGGGAAACACAGGTACCAGCTTTCTCCAAGCATGTGAATCCCAGCAGAACTCCATCCCACCCATGCGAAGGGAAAACATGGAACTGTGACAGGAGACCGGCTTCCCCTGATCATTCCTGGCAGGGCTGTAGCTTCTCTATTTATAGCCTCTAGAAGGGCAGGAAAAAGGGCTTTTCTGCTTGAACTTAGGGGTACAGCTGAGAATTGGGTCTGCATGCTTTGCTGGCCAGATGGGGGATGGGATGGAGTAGCTGTGTATCATTTTGATAGCGTGTATGGAATCTCAGAAAGGGAGATCCCACGCAGGGACCCTGTTCTCTGTGCTTGCTTTAACAACAGAGAAGCTCCCCCCTATCCCAGATCAACTCCTCTTTCACCTGGAAACCTGTTTCAGCTGAGTTCAGTTCAACATGCCCTTCTTCACACCTAGCCTCCCACAGTGAATTCCAGATCCCTCCTGACTCCGCTTTAGAAAACGTACAAACGGGTTTGCTCCACACCGTACTGTGGTGCTGAGCAGGTTGCTCCGGTAACTCCCGCTGCAGCCCGGGCAACGCAGAGCAATGCTGCCAGGCCAGAACAGGCACCCAAGCTGAGATTAGCTCAGTGCCACGTTACTCTTTATCTTTTTCTACAGTAAACCAGTATGAATCTGCCAGGAGATTATTTTCTGCATTAAAGGTAGCAAATGGCTTACGGTTTGTGATGCGGATGTTGCTGTAAAGGAGGGGAAGTAGTGTTACAAAGAACTGGGACAAGCTCCACGCTGCCTTTCACAAACACGTTCTGTCAACAAGAGGAAGGATGCAGCTTCTCTTGGGGATACTCGAGGCTCACGCTCGAAGGAGAGCGCAGCTGACTTCACTCAGAAGAGGATTGTTCACACATTTAATATTGCACTGCAGCACACACTCTACCTATGTTTGAAGCATGTCACAGGGTTGAATTATCTGAGTAACAGAACAGCAAGGATCACTTTCCCCTTTCAATTTCTCCACTGGGCATTTAGACTTCTGTTGTGAAATCCGTATCTATTCATACTTGCTATTTCTCAGTGAATTGTGGTACCTAGTGCAAGCTGCCGTGGATCTTACACTACTGAATTTTAGTCCTTCAGAAAGAACGTGTTTCTATTAATAAAGATTTAAAACCCAAGTCTGCTTTAGTGGAGTTGTTTGTTCTTTCTCTGCGCGTGGGAAGTTGTTTATGGCAGGAGTTAAATAAGGAATTATACAACTGGGGGTTGGGCTTTCCCCAGGTCAACGATCTAAGCCTGTGCATGCGTGAGCACGCACGCAGCAAAGTTGCTATGAAAATGGAACAAATCCAACTTGAATTTGTTTGAACAATTACTCTTTATTAATGTTACACAAATTAATTAAAAAACCCTTGTCTCGCAAGGTTGATTCGCTTTCCCAAGCGTACGCGTTGCCGTGCACACAAAGTTGCTATGAAAATGGAACAAATCCAACTTGAATTTTCCTGAACAATTACTCTTTATTAATATTACACAAATTAAAAAACCCTTGTCTCGCAAGGTTGATTCGCTTTCCCAAGCGTACGCGTTGCCGTGCACATGACAGCGTCCCCATCAGCACTACAGACTGGCTTTTAAGTTGGGCGTAATGTTAGTGGCAACACCCTGAAATCAGCTGTGTGTCTGGTCCTGCACAGCGATTCTCACACCTTTTCTGTGGACTGACCAGGTCACTGTATAAACTAATAGCTGCCTTTCAGGAAACTTTAACCGGTGAGTTCAGTTTGGTAGTAACCACATTCTGGAGAGGCCAAAAGCCATGAGCAGGCTGCTGCGTACGATGGCATTTTCTCTCTCTCCTCATGTCTACTACATAACTTCCATCATACAACAGAGTCATTGATGCTGGGAGAGTTTCCACAGTTTCCAGGTCTGACTAAAGCCACCACCAACTTATTACATTCAGTGAGAGAGCACTGATGCAAGTAAGGGACCCTGTTTTGATGGGAAGTTCTCCAAACAGTAATTAAACAGGCTCTAGAAAGTAAACAGGACAAGAAAATATGAAGCACTTGAGTCTTAATCTACAGAAGTTTCCAAACTGGAGACTTCACATTCTTTCAGTGCTGCTACTGGAAAAGTCTGTCTGCAGCGGAGCAATGTTATGGTCATAGGCAGCATATTCCGATGCCCCCGTACTTGCCACTTTAAGCTGCTGAGCAGCGTGCGTGAGCTGAAACGCTGCATCGGGATGAGCCGTGTCAGGAAGCAGGGTGCACTCCCGCTCCAGCATGTCTGCCACACCTTTCAAGAGGTCCAAAAAGCCGAAGGCCAGAGCTGCCTTGCGTAAACGATTAAGTTCCTGCAAAGAAGGAAAAAACTCCTTTTAAAGCCTCTGTAAGTCTTTACAGAAAACATGTTTTTCTTACTTCTTTTTTTAATGGCAAGCGTATCCACTTGAAGTGGTCAGGAGAGCTGCTGGAACCGCTTAGCTGCTCATGAGCAAGTGCTTCAGGGCTGACGATTATAGTGGCACAACTAAAGAGCGGGTTTTCCCTTGATCCCTTCCTATAAATCTCAACTTCTCCCTTTTTGTGCATTCAGCTATTGTACCTGCCTGTTTTGTCCATGTCCCAGCTGGGGGTAGCCACCAACGCTGGCTTTGCCAGCTCCTGCCTTTAACCCCCATCCAGCAAAACGTAGAGGTAGTGATTTTTCTTCGCTGTAAGCTGACAAGTGCTTACGTGCACTGAGGCAGGGCAGTCATTCCTGAAGTTGCTGGGGGCTACAATAATAAACTGCTGCAACGCTAAGCTTACCAGAGGAACAGGAAGTTACTCCGGCCACAGTTCAGATTATGGATTGTTATGGTGTGGTCAAACATGCCTGGAAATCTGTGTTTCACTGCTTCAGTTGTAGAAAAAATGTAGGAGACACTTTTCGACTGACATCTGAGTTCTTATTCCCCTCTGATGCCTCAGTTTACTTACGCCCGGAGAAGTGTAAGGTCTGCAAAGAAATTCACCATGGGAGTAGCAGGGATCATGAGGGGCACCTGTAAACGCGACAGGTCTGTGCCACCCTGCCAGAGAATGTGGCAGCAGGGAAACCAGAGGCCTCGTCTCACCCTAACTAGTCTGTAAAATGGGCCCAAGAAGCCTCCTTTTCAGCACCACGTATCTTCTGCAAAGCCCTACAAGCCTGCCCCGAACATCCCACGGGCACAGACAGTGTGTGTTCCTGTCAAATACAGCACTATCACGATGGATCAAACCTGGGCTGGCCTCAAATGTTACTCACTTTATAGAAGGTTTGAGTTTTTTCAGGGAGTTTCCTTGCATTTCTCAAGATCTTTTGTACATCTGTCTGCAGAAAAGAAAAATAAAAATTTTGGCAACTGCTGGGAAAGCTGCAGAAGAAAACCCTCAACTATTTATTGTTAAATCACCCTGGCCATTGACAAGACTGCAGCTCACAAAGGCTGAAACATAAACAGTAATTACACTCAATGCAATAAACTAAGTCAGATGCTACACTGGAGAGACAGCTTTCATTGCACAAGCTATGCTTTCTGGTTGCATTTTAATCATGACATTTTCAAGAGGCAGTGTTTATAAAAATGAAAGAAAAGCAATAAAGCAATTACATCGAACGGACAAGACACGCACGCTTTGCTGGTAAGACAGCTACTGCTGATGGAAGCAAAGCATCGAGGCCCAAACCTGTATCCTTACCTGAAGGCCGCTGGGTTTAATCCATACGGTAACATTCTGCGCGTAACTGCGCTTGTTCTTGGGCTGCAATGGGAAAGGGCTCTTATTGTCATCCTCCCCGTAAGGGTTTTCTTTTGCATCTGGAAGGGGTGGAGAAGAAAATAAAAAGAACTCAATACTAAGACTTGGCAAGGTCACTGACACAAGAAACCACCGGATGTGTCCGTTACTCACACGAGTGTGACCGTACCTGAAATAGGTCCGAGCTGTGCCATCTTCCCTAGCCATGGAAGGGGCTCCGGACCAGGTTCAAAGAGCGACATCATGAGGTTGGATTTCTTCTTGCTGTCAGCTTGTGAATACAGCATTCCATACCACTCTGGCCTATTGAAAAGAGAAAATCCCAGAGGCTGAAAACCTTCCACCCGTTTGCCTAGAATTTGCCCCCCTCCCATTGTCTGGAGGCTCGCTATTTCAACTTATACTGGCAGAAACACACCCACAATTAAAAATCCACAGCTTTGTCTAGCAGTGCAGTGTTCTGTACCCAACAAAGACAGAAATAAGCATAATTCAAAAATAAAGCTTAAGTAAGAGATTGTTCAGGCAGACATCCAGCTCCATACCCCAATTGGACGACAGCCACCATGCCTTCCACTTTCAGGCTGCCATGTAGCAGAACACAGAAGTTGGGGATTTTCCCGGCAATCTGATTAGCTGAATTCTCATCTTCGGTGTCATCTGTGATCCCAGGTCCCACCTCATCACCTTCTGGGGGAGAATGAGTGCAAAGAGACAATGTAAGAATAAATTCAAACACACTGGTTCTATTTCTGTGACACCACCCTGTGTCCTCTGCCATGCAAGAGTCAATTAATACCTTTGTAGAATGAACAGCTGCAAACAAACTGTCTGGGCAAAGCGGCACTATGATGTTGTCTAAACATTGCACTGCTTCCTACTCACAAAACAAAGTTACCCAAAAACCTGCAAATAAAATCTCAGCTTTGAAGAAACTAGAAGTGAAATGAAACGGCACCAAGAATGATAATTCAATGATTTGTTGATGAATACACGGCTGCTTCTGAATGGAAAGCATCCCGGATTTCAACTGGGCCTCTCCCAGGCAATCTGTGGTCATCGTGGGTAAGTTCCTATGTTTTTGTAGCTTGGGTGCAGCGGTGATTTAACTATCACCTAAGGTGAAAGGCCGAGCAGGCTAAGAGTGTTAATAGAGAGATGAAAGCGTATCTGGACCTTTCACTGTTCTCTACCAAGAGAAATCTCACTTTCCCTTTGCTCCACTCCAAAGCAGTGACAAAAGGAGAGGGGAAGTCCTCCTTCGCACACACTGACGCACACAAGGCAGTAACATGCTTAACCATCCCCGAAGCTTACACCAGCCCTTTGTATCGATGCACATATCCTCAGCCCCAGGGAGCCACAATTAATGCTCAAGTACAACCAAACAATCCAGCTGTGATTAAGATCAGATTTTTCACAACAACAAATCCTTCCAAGAACCAATTAGATGCAGGCATTAAATATTCATCTTGCACCACATATTTCATGGCCCATAACTATTTTTAGCTTGAAGTTTAGCATGTTCTATTAATAACGATGCTCTAAGGACACTATTAATTTTCTAAAGAACACAGCATTCAAGGAAAGAAACAGCCTGTGTTGAAGGTCTTCATTTTAATGTAACCACACAAACGTGCCTTTAGGGCCATCCGGCACTCTGATCAAGCACAAAACCTGTGCTTCTAGTCTAAAGCACCACAGATGTTACAAAGGAAGCTGAAAGCAGTTTTTGCTAAAAGAAACGAAACTTGCTCACCTCTGTTCAGTGCAATGGGCAGTACCAAGTGTCTGGACAAGACAGGAGGGCTAGAAATGTCAGCTATATCTACAAACCCAACAATTTCTAGATCTGTGGGGAGACAACAGGTTCAAGTCAGATTTGGAAGCAGCTGAAATGCATTCAGAGTCAATTTAACATTATCACTTCTTACAGCACTCAATTTTCTGAAGCAGTGACTGGGGGTACCACAACAGAGCCCCAGCCTTGACTGGGGTGTCTAGCTGTTCGTGAGATACACTCAGACATAATACCACGGCACTTTAAGATGAGAACATAACCTTCATCACACACCTACTGCTCTCCATGAACCGTGTTGCTAGACAAATGCAGAATTGTCAACGTTGCTTTTTTACACTGTATCCAAACCACTGCCATTTTATAAATTGAAACAGAGAAAAAACAAAGGACTAAACGCAATCTACTAGCTTCAAACTGGCATCACAGAACCTGCAGGAATTCTCATCAACTCCTTGGCAGGGTTAGACCCAGTGGGGGATGTTCCCAGGACTGGGAAGACCGAGTTGTGGTTCTCCAGTTTTATATGCCCGCTGGCAGTTTAAATGCAGCTCTGCCTCATACAGAGCTGGAGCTGGTAAAAGATTTAGGCAGCCACGTCATAGAATCACAGAATGGTTTAGGTTGGAAGGGACCTTAAGGATCACCTAGTTCCAACCCCCCTGCCATGGGCAGGGACACCTTGCACTAGACCACGTTGCTCCAAGCCTCATCCAGCCTGGCCTTGGACACTCCCAGGGATGGGGCATCCACAGCTTCTCTGGGCAACCTGTCCCAGTGCTTCACCACATCCATCATGCTCAGCCTTGTCTGATTTCCTCCCTGCTTCTGGGCTGCAAGAAATGTCGTGTCTGGTTTGTGCCTCAGCCATGCGGAGGTTTTGGCATGTGGCTGAGGACTAGCCACTGACCAGCTCTGCACCAACAGAGGTGCAGAGCACCTGCCCTGTAAACCCTCCTCTCCACGAAGCGGGGTGACACGTGGTGTGCTCTGGCTATGGACACAGGTCCGTATGTGTGTGGCACATTCAGTACGTTTCCAACCTGTGCTGCAGCTGGAACCTGGGGGCACAGTCTTCTCCCTGACAGCTCAAGCAAAGGACTTGGCCCAAAGGAAATTCAATCAGTTTGTCTCACAGCTGAACAGTGAACACTCGAGTAAAGCCATGGAGGAGTTCAGGGGCTGAGCATACTGTACACTGCATTTTAATGCACACAGAACGCAATTTCCTTCATGCCAAACTCCCATCCTTGGATGACAGGAGGAACTGCGAATGCAACACGAAGCCTCCCTCATCAAGACACACCGCAGGCTCTTTTGCTTTGCTTTTGCTATTTTGGTACAGACATGCTGGTTGCTATTTAAACAGTATGCAGCTACAAATAAGTGATCGCACCCCAAGACACGTTTTTTCTCCTGCATATTTAAAAATATTCCCAAAAAATCAAGGCCATCTTGGTGGCAGTAATTTATAGGTTGCAGTTCACTTCCTTGCAAAATTTTAGCACTATTGTCTCCCTATTCACATGCAAGCTGTGCACATTTTGTTGATGAACACAGAAAAAAAGGAAGTCTACAACACAGAGCCAGGAAATGAAATTGGCAGTAGGGGTAGAAACTCAGAAGAAATTATCTGAAAGGACATCTGGGCATATAATCAAAGCAGGTCACTCTCTTTGCACTTCCCAAACAGCGCAAAGCCAGGACGAGCTCCCATCAGCTCCCCTGCAGAGTTACACACTGGGGTGTCACTGAGGGTGCCAACCTTTCGCTTAAGAGCCACAGCACCCTACTGCCTCACTGGAAAGAACAAAATGCATGTGGCCAAGTGCACTGCTGAGGAGCTGAGAGCAATTCTGAAGCTTAATTCTTATGGCAAAGCAGTGAAGTTCAGCGTATTCTGAACTTGGCCATCTGCAAGTCACAGGCACAGGCTATCACAGACTACGTGCTGTTCATGGGTGCAGTGTCCAGTAACAGGAGGGCTGAGGAAGATTTTCTTTGCACAGCTGTTTTTAGAAATAACTTAGTATTGGTAAGAAGTGCCAGGATGACAAACTACTACTCCAGCCCTTTTATCAGGTACACATGGCCGAAAGAGGACGATCTTGTCCCCTGGTGCTACATATACCAACAAAGTACACCCTCAGGGATTGATCCTCGCAGAGAGAAAGTGGATGAAACAGTAGCTATGCAGAATAAGAGGTGGTAGTGAAAAGGTAGAAGTCAAATGGATTGAAGTAAAAAGCAATCAAAGATTTGTTACCTGTATTAATTGCTTTAGGGATGGGGTCTATTTCCTCATCTATAATGAAAGGTTCCGGTCTGGGAAACACTTGCACATCAGATGTTAAGTGGCCACACTTGAGAACAGCATGGAATGGTGTATAAGCCAGGTCTATTAGCTTTCTAGAACACGATCAGTTATTATTGAGGAAAACATAATACAAATCAAATGAAAATAGTTTGTCTGAAGCACACTAACTAAGCTCCCCCAATTTCCTTTTTACTACAGTTAATGCAATACCTCTAGCATTGCTATATTACAAAACCAAGCAGCATATTATCACACTGATGGCAAACTAACAATAATTCTGGAAATTCATCTCTTCTATCTATCAATCATAAACAGATGTTACGGTTTGTTACAGAATGATTAAAATAAATATTGACCTTAACCAGTGAAGGTCAAGCCAAAAATATAGTTAACGGGATAAACTAAAAGAAAAAAAGATTAGAACACGCCATAACATCAGATTCCTGGTTATATTTGTTTTCTTTTAGAGATACTACCTGGAAGCCTTCGCAAAGGCATATTATCCACAAGTCTACTAACCCAAACATAGACTGTACATTCTTCAGGCAAAGGGGTCCATCAATGGTGAAAATCTGCCCTTCCCCGTTGTTTAAATCTATGAGCCGTTCCAGACAGTCTAAGGAATCTGTGCTTTGAAGCTGGAAAAAAGGATAAAGTGAAATGTTATTGCTAAGTTTTCCTGTTATTCTCTTTTTATTACCCAGTATGTTTTCAGAAAATATACACAACACAGCAAAAAGCATCTGATTGGATGCTATTGTGATTTTTTTGTTATCTCACTCCTTTCTGAATAGACCAACGTTCTTGGTATCCCAGGAAAAGTACTCCTTATGCTGCATTTGCACTGGACCAGATGCAGGATCTGGCCTAGTAACAAATAATCACAGAGTATCTTGAGTTGGAAGGGACTCATAAGGATCATCGAGTCCAACTCCCAGTGCATTGCTTTATTGTGCAAAGTTCTGCTTCAAAAGCAGGTTCAAGCAACCAAAAATCCCAGAAGCTTTCAGTCTTCAAGTGCACAGAATGCCTTAACTAGTGCAACATTTCACTGGTAATGTTAAGTTTCCAGCTCCTTCGGGATAATGTAATTTTTAGGAGGGAAGGCAAATACAATTCTTTGAGAAGTTCTCAGAGAATGCTTTTTGTGAAAGCACCTAAACTTATGAGTAATAGAAGACTCATCTTAAACATTTTCCCAATTATTCTGAAACAATGCTTCAATCCAGCAGCTTAATCGAGAGGTTCATCCTCGACAGAGGCCTTGAAGCTGAAATATCTATTGTGCAATTAACTAGAAAATCCTTCTATGACAGAATATAGGTCAAAAAAAGAATATAAGTCAAAAGCAACGCTGTTAAGGAAACCTAATCTAAGGAACATTAGTCTATACAGGCTTCTTAAACATTTTTAATTCAACAGAATTCTAACTACTGTGAATAAAGCTGGTACTGAGATTTTCAAAGGTACCTGAAGAGAAGGAAAATGCAACAAAGAAGAAGGTATGCGTTAAAGACATCACCTCTTCGAGATTTGCCATGCACATGACGTACAACTTGGATGGGAACGGGAAAGGCAGCGGGAACCGGTTGTTTTCACTCCGCTGGCTGTGAGTAGCCAGTGAGTGCCGTAGGGAGCCTCGGCCGATCCCCAAGCAGCCATCAGTGACGAGAACAACCTTGAATGAAACAGGAGAGATCAGCATTTCCGAGACAAGACACGGTTCTATCTGCAGAGGGCAGCTACACTCCAAGCCATTTCCATAGTCTTCCTAGTGGCATGCACTTCCACACTGAAAATCCCTGCTCACATGGGGATTTCTCCCACCGAGCTGGGGAAAGAACTGCAAGTAAAATTTCCAAAATTAGCTACACACATGAGAAATTGAAGATTTAACCACTGCATTTTAAACTATGTGCAAGGTAAACATACATTTTTCTTGTTGCTAGGCAATTGCATCAAAATTTACATTTCACAGCCAGAAACACACCATGCTGTGCATAAACATGGCCAGTTTTAAGTGGACCCTACAAGACCAGTGACGACAGAGCCAAAAAATGCTGCTGATGGACTCAAGAACTTCAGGTTTATTTTCAGATGGAAGATAACAGCCCGCTATGACCATTTCTTCTGCAGAATCTGGAGGGCGACCCAACTTCCACTACCAGCCACAGAAGCCATATAAAAAGTAATATCTTAATTCTTTGCAAACACACATGGCTGCAGCACGGTCACATTTTACCCAACTATTAAAGCAAAAATACACATTTTTTCCATTTAGTTGCATGTCTAAAGTCACTCTTTGCAGAAACCTGAAATAATAGGTTACGCTGAATAACGGAACCATTTACACTCAGCTGAAGACCCAGGCATTTCCAGACTAGTAAAACAGCTGCTCATGCAACACCGCACACCAACAGCAGGCATTACTGCTGGCTGAGAGGTAAGGAAAATCAAACCCAACTGAAACTCAGTGTATAACTGCTACATCCAGATCTGTATTCTCTCTTCATCCTCAATCTCTCTCTTCTGCAGTCTCCTCAGTTACTGAGTGAACTGGTGCTCACCCATAGTATTTTTAACTATTACAAGATTCTGCACAGCACATTTCCCACTGCCTTTCATCACCTTATCACCCGAAGTTCCAGTAAAACGAGCCGTGACACAAATGAGAGACCAAACTGTTGAGGTCTAATCTATGCTTGGTTTTTACATTTTTGTAGTTCTTTGCTTTGAATGTCTGCTTTTCCAGGGTCTTCTTACCCTTGCTAGATTATGAAGTGTTGCCTAGGCAATAAACCTCTACCCTTTTCCTCCTTAAGGAATATTGCTTCGGAGGTCTTCCTAGTTCACGGAGCTGCAGAATTACTGAGTTAAATCCTAACCCAAAGAGCAACAGGCTCTTGAGCATCTCAGAAAAACGAGGGACAAAAGCAGACTTTGTCATAAGAATGTCCTAAGAAATTCAGAAGGCTGAGAGCTGCAAGGGCTGGATGGAGTGTGTGAGCAGATGTGTGCCGAGTGACTTA
>NW_010233243.1:1807-2260 GCF_000690775.1 Eurypyga helias | reverse complement strand
ACGACAGACCAAAACACACACAGCAGTGGTCCCACGCTGTTGCTTGAGACCTGGAACTGTTACAAGCCCTGGAAACCATCAGGTACTGGAGGAGAAGGTTACTAAATGTGTGACTATACCCTTTTCAAACTGACTGAGGCTGCTGGGACAGAAGATCGCATCCAGATCAAACACCAAGCCTCCAAAATAATACCCTTAGGCCAGATTTTATAAGCCACTCCACCGCAATAACACACTTGACAGGAAGCAGTCTAGTTTTTTGCTGCTGAATAAAGACCACCTTCTGTTCATATCCCAGCTATATCCAAAACACTAATTCTTTGTCTTTCTGTAGCACCAGCATGCCTGAGAGCATCAAGGTTTTCAAATTACGTTTACGTTTCGGTCTACAACTTCTAGAGAATACCAAGTGTATGGTAGATCCTAAGAAAAGCGAGTATTAGGCATACCTGG
>NW_010233243.1:0-1797 GCF_000690775.1 Eurypyga helias | reverse complement strand
CTGCTGGACAATATTGCAGACCCCCAGCAGCGCTGACTCTAGACAGGTTTTGTCATAATCATCCATGTTACTTAGGGCTTCCTGTAAAGACAAACACTGCTGTCACTGCTGGGCGAAACATGACTGCCAGGGAACACAGAAAGTTAGTCCGTGGCTCTGCGGTAAGTCAGTATGTTTGCTTTGAGCTGCACCACAACCACACTGTTACACAATGCAAAGGGTTTGTGCTTATATATGACCTGCAAAGTTCAGAAAAAAGAAAGGCAGACCTAAGAAATAATAACAGTATCATGAGACAACAAAGATCTAAGAAATAATGGACAAATCATGAGATAGCTGACTTTGAGGCAACTATAATATTATAAACACAGCTCCTGAGGAGAAAAAAAAAAACCCTTTTGCATGTCTCAAAGAAACAATAAAGTCAAAATTTGAAGCAATCTCTAACAGAAAACATTGAGCTCAGAAAATCCTCCCACATGTCAGAGCAACTTCAACTTCTTACAGATTCAGAAAGTCTCACAAAAACTCTTTGGCAGAGAGAGCAACAGAATCCAAAACTCATATCCACAGCCTCTTTCTATAGCCAGCTTTTCTCCTTAAAACAAAAACTTCACACTTAGCATCGTAAGCAGGGCGCAGCTGCAAAACTAACATACTAGAGAAGCTTGGCTGGATTCTCTACCAGAATTCCTCAACCAAACTCTTAGGGAGGGGAAAATAAAGCAAATGCGCTGGCACTCATCTGCTAAAATACAAACAAAACAGAGAGTATCTTAAAATCTGTACGTCCCAAAACTGACACACATAAAACATGGTGCCCTGTGACAGTCATGTGTCATTTTGTCTTGATATTGTATACGATATCCAGATACATACTTATAATTTTTACTGGATTCAGAGACTTCCAGTGTATTACTGCATTCATATTGTTTCCCTCTTAGACAATCTCCTTTCCATTTTATCCCCACTTCCCATCACTTCTACAAGGCCTAAAATCACTTTATTCTCATTCTCACTCTGTTTCAACTGGTACATACTCTTAAAGGTATCTTCTACCAAATCACTTGACCCTAAACTTTGCTGAACAGTCCTATCTGCTGCATCATTTACCAAGAGCAAATCAACAACTACAGTCACAAACGTGAGCGTCACCTGCAAGGTATGAAAACATTTCCAATGCACTGATTTCACCCATTCTTAAAATAAGGATAAAACAATTCAAGGCATTGCACACAGGAAGATATGAAATCACACGATTTGACCATGACTTGGAAACAGGTGCAGGGTTTAGCTTTTTTTGATACTGACAGCTTACTGCTTTTGCACTTCACACCCCCTACCTGCAGCGTGTTGTAATCTCTCGTGAAGGGCACCATCAGCTCCCAGAGCGAGGAGAACACCACCAAGGCCGTGAACTCCAGCTTGTAGTTGGTCGCCATGTGCTCGAAGAGCATGGTCAGGCCATGGACAGCCAAGTGCTTCCGCTGGTACTCCTCGGAGCCCTCCACCGACACCGGCCGTGTCATGGAGAGCGACACGTCCATCACCACCACCGTTGGCATGATGAGCTGCTCCTCTCCGCGACCGTGGCCGAAAACAGCGACCTGCTGTGCGGAGGGGGAAGAAAAAGTCTAAACATGATTATCGAAGCTGTAGTTATGAGGCGACGCACCTCGCCCTCTCACACTGGCCCCACTGCGTGGCCAGGGAAGCAATAATTACCCTTTTTTCCACCCAAGATGTGGGATTTAGCACCGATTAAATCAACAGATTTGCTCCTGAACCACACACTGC
>NW_010233242.1:3402-5565 GCF_000690775.1 Eurypyga helias | reverse complement strand
GGGACAGTATCAGAGGCTTTGATACTGATACTAAAGATGTCATGTGGGACAGTATCAGAGGCTTTGATACCGATACTAAATCCAGGTAGACGATATCTGTTGCTCGTCCTCTATCCACCAAGGCCGAGACCCCACTGTAGAAACTACCATATTCGTCAGGCACAATCTGCCCTTGGTGAAGCCATGTTGGCTGTCACCAGTCACCTCCTCATTCTCCATGTGCCTCAGCATGGTTTCCAGGAGGAGGGACAGTATCAGAGGCTTTGATACCGATACTAAATCCAGGTAGACGATATCTGTTGCTCGTCCTCTATCCACCAAGGCCGAGACCCCACTGTAGAAACTACCATATTCGTCAGGCACAATCTGCCCTTGGTGAAGCCATGTTGGCTGTCACCAGTCACCTCCTCATTCTCCATGTGCCTCAGCATGGTTTCCAGGAGGATCTGCTCCATGATCTTGCCAGACACAGAGGTGAGACTGACTGGCATCACCAGCCAGAGATTCAAGATTCCTCTGAAGATACTTATCCAGAGAAAGTAAATGTTTATATTCAACAGTAAGAAGTTTTTCTAGACAACACTTACCTGCCACAATAAAAATCTATACTCCCCCCAACCGCATCCCACTCATCCACAGTTTTTCCCACCCTGTATGAATATCACAGGCTCTTGTACACAGACAATTTTCCACTTTGCAGGAAATGACTGCAGCTTGGCACTGCAGAGTGCACTCCTTCACTGAGGAGCATCAACTGGTCAGAACAGGAATAGGCAGAAATTATATGCCTTGTTACAAAACCTTTTGTGACATGACACTAATAAGTATAGAGGGCAGAGCAATGTCTAAAACATTAAGTTCAGGAAGGGACTCAAACGTTGTTGTTTGCCCCCAGTTTCTGCAAGGTAGTGTAAGAGGGCTACTTACATGCAGTTTCACAACAAACAACTATTTACAAAATAAGAGCCCCATGTAAATCCCATCATTAATAATCTGTGCAGGTGCAATAACAGTACATTGTGTTATCCTGTTTGATATTTAGGAACTGTCCCACCAATGTCCTGCACAGACCTTTCCAAAGTAGTACGTAGACTGAAAGTTGACTTAGTAGGGTAAGAACTTGCATTTTCAGAAAACAACTTTACTCCTTGCAATAGCTTGAATGACACATTTACAGTGCCCTCAATCACTTACACATTACAAATTTTCATTGCATTTTGCTAAACTAAGTTATATTGAATTTGACAACTGTGGCACAGGAGTTATTAATGTCATACTAACACCAGCTTTTTATATGAGGTCAGATTCTCCTGTGGTAAAAATTTGACACAATCCACAGGGAGGGTCACAATGGGAGCTAAATCAATCTATACTATTAATGGACCAAGACCTAACATGTTTCATGCTAGCACTGAAAATAACTTAGTGTGCTAAACAAAATCTGTTGCCTCAACTCACTTCATATTCTTGTTTCTGTTGGTTTTCTCTTCCTTACTACCTTAGGTCTGCGGTAGTTCTTTTTGGGCGGGGGGGGAGAGGGAGGGGGGGTGGTGTGGAGATTGCAGTCCCCTCTCTCAGAAATTGCCATAATTGCTAATTATGACTGTGCACGTATCAGCATGTTTTCTTAAGAACATTTTCTGTGTCAAGAGATAAGCTAGCTCCCTCCCTCACGCACTCACATGCGCTCACTCCAGCTCCATTAGGAAAGCAAACATGGATTTTTCAAAACAGCTGACAAAAATCTTGGGTCCCATTCCCTGGCAGCCACACTTGATACATCACCAAATCATGCAAGCTTTGCCTTGATGTTTGCTTTACTGAAAGTAGTTTATCTTTAATATTAGAGAAGGAAAAAATAAAAAAGTCCTATTAAATAAATGCAATCTAGAACTATATTACTTGCCTTGGACAGAGGGGGAAAAAAAAAGGTTAAGATTTCTGTATTTCAGATTAGACACATGTTGATTCATATAATTTTGACTGCACAAGCATTCACTCTCAAGTCAGGTCATATGGGGGAAAATGAACTTCAGTACAACCATTCTCTGCATCTATTCCTAGTGCAAATTTTGATTATGGTCATGTCTTCCAGATCTAAGCAAGGACAAAAGAGTACTTAATATAATGCAAAAAAAAAAAAAAAAAAAAGGCAGATAAAAA
>NW_010233242.1:2361-3385 GCF_000690775.1 Eurypyga helias | reverse complement strand
ACAAACACACACACACTACACCAAGACACCACAAAACAGTGAGGCAAAAAAAAAAACCAAACCAAACATCCAGAGTATAAATCATAAGGGGAAAAAATCCAAAAGCTCCAGTGTTTTTTTGAAAAAAATCTAGTGTGCAATACTACACGTATGTGCAGCCACTTTCAACATAAACCTTCCTTTTTACTCCAATCTTGCACTAGCACAGAGGATATAAGTATGAGCTGTCATTGTAAAGGGCACTTATAAATACAGGCCTATGCACAGAAATATAGCTAATGATTTAGAGTATTATATTTCCCGATTAATATCTGAGGCAGGAAAATGTATTCCCTTCTGCTCCGACGAGGCAAAGCTCACTGAAGTCCGAGGGAGCCCATCAATTTCATCGGGCACCAGGCTAGACCTACAGTCATGATCATCACAGTAGGACAGTATCTGCCACCACTGACATGTATAATTTAATTCCAGGCTAAAGATTCATCTTCCTCTTGGGAAATGATGGCTACATGAGCTGCTGAAGCCAGCAGGAAAAATGTAAAATAACTAAAACAAAAGCGAAGTTCAGGTTTTGACCTCCACATGAAGGTGCTTCTCTCCATGTACCTGAGCTTTCTCATGGACTTACGGGTACACGCTGACTTTTCAGAAGCTATGTTTATTTGCAGCTTTCAAAACAGCACCTAAGGGGCTGACTTACAAGTTCTCTGTGCCGTTTACACCTTCTCCCAACCCTGCAAATAAAACTGTGTTCTTTGTGAGCCCAGTCCCTTATGTCTTTTCCTCTTAAGCAACCAGAATGGACTGGCTGCTGTCGCTTGCCAGGGGTCTGTCAACACACGGTCATGCCTTGCACCTCTCATTTTCTCGCCTTTGTTTTCTTTTAATAGCAAAGAACTAATACTTGCCATGTCACCCACTCACCTGGAATGGTTCATTTCCTCAAAACACTGCTAAGGGAGCCCATTTGAATAGATTCCTAGGAAAGATGCTAAAAACTAGGGGTTTACATCTTGGAAAATGT
>NW_010233242.1:0-2343 GCF_000690775.1 Eurypyga helias | reverse complement strand
AGCTAAAAGCTGAGGAGGTATTCACTCTTGGAAGCTTAAATGAAGAACAGCAGTGATAATGCAACACTATGGTGCTTGACCTTAAATAACTTTAAAATAGGATTCTGAAAACAAATTTGAAACACTGCGATCTACAAACAAGAATGAGTTCAGCTGTCCATGAAACACTTGGATGATGCATGAATCTAAACCACATGTCACACTGACTTCTTAGACCAATATTCTAGTTTCCAACAATTTTAAGACATGAGACTTGGCAGACAACACTGTTTACCAAATCCTCAAAATGCAACATGATGCTGGCCTAATAGAGAAATCCATTTATTTTGCTCATTGAAAGGAGAATGGATTGTAGTTTTTTTATTTGATAAAGCACCCACCACTGCAGAAATCTGCACCTCTGCTCCAGATAAGCTTGTGGAAGATGAGAAGTAAATAGACAAGCCAAAAAGCACCTTCGCTTTCAAGCTTCCTTAAGGAACTTTGCTTCATTGAGTGTTTTTAGAGAGCAGAAAGAACCTGTAGTTTTTCCACTGACTCATCCCAGCACAAAGGAGACAAGGTTGTTTGAAAAGAATACATAGTCCAACCAATGGTCTTTGTCTTTACAATAATGGATCTGAATCCTGATCAAGAAAACATTGTTGAGTCCTCATTCTCATACTCTCATGTCTTCTCAATCTGTTCTTATTCTTCTCAACATAATATATTAATTGGAACAGGCCAAGAGTAAGAAGAGTGATTATGAGGGACAGGAAAAGAGCAGCTGATGGAAGATGGGGCAGGAGGAGACTGACAATAACAAACCTGTGGGTTCCTGCATAGGGGCGAGCTGGCAGAAACATACCCTCCCATAAACCAGGGTACTGTAGCAGTTATAAAATCTCCACCAGGTCATGAATCAAGCAGCCATACTTGTCCCTACACATCAAGGGCACTGAAACCCAACTGTCACCAACCATCTTCTCAGGCTTGGAAGGCAGCAGCTCAGGATGTGTATATCATGGGGATTAACCTGGCAGTCTGGGTGGAAGACTGGGGGTAAAGAACAAAAGGGAGGGAAATCCAATTGATGATATTTCAATAGCTGGAGGCTGGCACAATATTCTGTACCTCACAGCTTTCTTTGTAGAAGAAAACCCATCTGTCAGTTTGCTTGATAGCCTAATTCTCCCCTAATCCTGTTAAATTCTGCATTAAGATTCTACTGTAGATATTTGGGGGGAGGGAGGGGGGAGGGCGGGGCGTGGAGTAGGCAGGTAGAGGATTGTTTGTTTTGACATGGGAAAAATACAGACAGAGCTTTTAAATTTTTTTAAAAGCAGCCAACACTAGTAGAGAAGTAGATTTTGTGCCTTAGTCTGCATTATTCTACAGTATTCTTTCTAAACTAGTCAGATTTCTTAATATCTTAGAAGAACTAAAAATGTAGCCCACTGGCCTATGATGGCCCATAAAGGTTTTTTATGTAGTCAGCAAAAAGACTTTTAAACTATGACCTTTCTCAGTGGTACTAGCCAATCTTGGCTATCCCCATTGCGGTAATAACCACCCCAGGGTTTCTTCAAGGGGCAGTGCTTCTTCTGCATGGAGTGATTAAGAAGGGGCTCCAGCAGCTCATGCCAGAAGCTGATCTGTAAAGGCCATGTCACTCTCCAGCCAAAGCCATCTTAAACATCTCATGACAATATCCCAAGAGACCCAAACCAATAAAACCCATAACACCACACAGAACCCACAAACAAAACCACAGGAAGACATTCCCTGGTGCAAGGTGTACAGGCATGGGGTGATATAGGTGACACTGGAGATCTCAAGTTATGAAGAACTCACCAATGGAGCAATAAAAGTAAACGCAAACCACGAGCTGGATAAAAATAATTTTAGGGGTAAAAGAAAGCAAAGAACAGTTATCCAAGAAAAGAAATGCACACTATGTATATATAGTAAGTTTGGATGCAATGTGGAGATGCAAGACAGTCAAAAAAATGCAGGGTAACAAAGTTTGTTAGAAAACATTTTAAAAAATACACCATGTTCCTCCCCGTGATGATGATTTGGGACAGTCATAACTCCCTATAAACCCCAGTCTGAGCAAACCTGAGGACCCAGAGAGATTATAGGAGAGGAAGCATACCAGAAAAGGGGTAGGAAGTATCAGTGAGATGTTCCTAGCAGCTGTTAAACCACACCGCCACCAGTGTTCTTGTGCTTCAATATTGCTTTAAGAAGCAGCAACACAGCAACCATCTATATATTTTGGATTTAAAAGATTAATTTCTCAACCAGCATTCAGCAGACTTCAGAAAAATCCATTTGGGAACACCCCCACCCACCCCCACC
>NW_010233241.1:0-207 GCF_000690775.1 Eurypyga helias | reverse complement strand
CAATCCCATCCCCAACCTCAGCCCCGATCCCAGCTCCAATCCCAATCCCAGCCCTGATGCTGGCTGCAATCCCAGCTCTGATCCCAGCTCCGATCCCGGCCCCAATCCCAGTTTGAATTCCAATCCCAGCCCTGATGCCGGCTGCAATCCCAGTCCCAGCTCTGATCCCGACCCCGATGCCAGCTGCAATCCCAGCTCTGATCCCAG
>NW_010233240.1:23815-30587 GCF_000690775.1 Eurypyga helias | reverse complement strand
CCCCCCGACCCTTTTCCCTTGCTGTTTTCCTTAGCCAGAGGTTGGGGGTAGGAGGGGAAACACTGCCAGAAAAAGCTCCTAACAACCCTCTTTGGAGACAGGGTTTATACGCTCAGCTGTCCCTTGTAAACTAAGCCCTGTGTGAGAGTTTTTCCCAAACCTTTCAATCCCCCCCTCATTGCCCTCACCCCTCTTGCTTTGCTCACGCTCCAAATATGCAGAAAAAAATACTTTGGTACAAGAATGTCCTTTTGTGCTGCAGGGGAGGAGGGGGCAAGAGGAAAAATAAAGCAACCCAGGCTGCAAAAAGGCAGGGGAGAGCATCAACATTGCTTCAGCCATCCTTTCCCAAAGGGCTCCAGAGGGCTTTGCTGGAAGGAATAAAGTCCCTCTTCCCAATCCAGATCACAACGTGGCCAAAAACCTGTTTGTTGACCACCGTGGCGATGTCACAGTCACCATGGAAGTGGAAGTGACAGCACAGGGGGGTTCTGCTGGGATCATTTTCCTGCAGCCTGTGTGCTGGGGCATTCAAATAATGCCTGAGCAGACAAGGTGAAGGTCTACAAATGGAGCAGTCCTTGGCAGGCACTACCGATCGCGAGACAGAGCCAGGGAGTCAGTGCTTCTCCATGGAAGCAGGGATGCTTCATTGGTGTTAGCTGGGTGGGATCTCACTCCTTTTAGCTGCAGAGGGGACCCATCCCACTTGCATCCCTCTCTGAGGCTCTCAATGTGCACGAGGAGGAGGGAAGACAACCACCATCCCCACAGGGCCTGACGTGGCCCAAATCCTTTGGAAAAGGGAAACGCTAAGCACTTTCTGGCCTGGAGAGGGATTAAAAAAAAACAGCAGGATTTGCTCTGTTGTGGCCAGAGCGGATGTGTCAGCACAGCGAGTCTCCAGGGCGAAGGATTTCTGGCTGCGGCTGGGACATACAGTACAGAAGAGGGTCCCGGAAACGCATGTCCCTGACGACCAGATGTGTGCATTCTCTGCACACCCGGGAGAAGGAACTCCAGCTAATTCGCCGGAGCTGGGGAGCTGCCGTCACCTCCAGCCTTGCCAAGCCCAGGCAGGATGAAGCACAGGAATGGCAGCAGGTGCCCAGCAGCAGCGGGGCTGTGCCGGGAAGCTGGCAGCAGTGAGCATCACTCAGAGCATCTTTACACAGCCCATGTCCCCCTGCTCCCCTGATGACTTTGGGAAGAGCTCAGGGCCGGGGGATGCTGCCCCAGGAGCTGTCACACCATGCAGAGGATACTACCAAAGCAGGTGTGAGCCTCCACACTGGGGTCTTGCTGTCCTCCCTGCTGCTCACAGACATCTGGGTGATAGACAAGCACCATTAATCCAGCTATGCTGCCTCTCCAGCATGGCCTGGGCCCCGAGCCCGAGAGTTTCGCTCCCTGAGTTAATGGAAATATTATACACATGGAGCTGGCCCCTTCCCAAAGACACTCCTGCCTTGTAGAGGGAGCCACTCCTTGCGGCTATCTGCTCTGCAGATGGATGCATTGGAGGGGACCGAGGGAAGAAGCAGCCAAGAGCCATTCGACAGGCAGTGGGATATGGCAAGGAGCACTTTTCCATCCTCCTCAGGACAGGCTGTGTCTGGAAGGCAGGAGCACGACGACAACTGGTCACCTTCTGCATCCCAGAAAGGCTCTTGCCAAGGTGGTAGGGCAAGGAGGGCCCCAGAGCTCACCCATCACTTCAGGCATGAGGTGCCAAAGCAGCAGGACTCATCCATTCCCAGGTCGTCCTGCGCTGCGGAGCCAACCAAGAGAGGTAAAACCCCCTAACAACCCACTAGTTAAAGCTTTACGCTGCGCAACCAGCCAAAATTCAAGACAGGAGAGGTCAAGGAGGGATTTCTGCCATCAGAGCATCCCCAACAGCTCCGCGATGCCTGTGGCTGTTCTTAAACCACGTGCAACGCACTGGCCTTCCCATCCCAGCCATCACATCCAAACCCGAGGAGGGTCTTGTTTTTATTAAAAGTGTTTTACATCTCTTATAACCTCTCTGCCAACTGGACGGCTGCACTCTCAGGGCAATTATATGCATCATCTAAACATCGTCTAAAATGAAAGGCCTTCGTTTAATTAGGTTATTTAAATGACATGTTTGATGGAAAGAGCCCAGCAGACTGAACAGGATATTTAACGCTCACGTTAGTTTGCATGCGTACAGAAGATTATCTGAAAGCCTTGGAAATTAATGGCAAGACTTCTGTTGGCTTCAGAGGCTGCAGACCAGATGTCGGCAAAGAAACGATCAGAGGGATGATACAGGGAGCTGCCACCTGGACAGCACGGGCACCGTTGCCGGGTGGGAGGTTGCCAAAGGGGAATTTTCACTGTGGTCCAAAATCTGTAGTTTTTCTCCCCTACAGAAGTAGCACTGCCACAAGTTTTACACCAGAATTGTGTGTTTTTTTTACCCTCCTGCTTTTCTCCAGATTTCCTCTATGTGGAAAAGAAATCGGAAAGATGTTTTAAACAGGGAAAAATTCCTTCCCTTTAGCAAAACCAAACCTGAAAGCAAGTCTGTTGTTGAAAAAAAAAAAAATCTGGTATTTTGTACCAAAACAAACAGAGGTGCAGTTCCGATTCTTTCAATTCCTTACTCCCAAATTTGAAAAGCCTAAACCAAAGTGCAGTTTTTAAGCTTATTTTAGAAATGTGACAGGAAATACTTCCAATGTCATTACCTTCTAAAAACCACTCTGCAGGTGCAAGAGGCAGAAGATGCACAGGGCACCCGCAGATGGGGAGGTACGATCTCAGGCTGGGAGACTGTACGCTCACACTGACAGCATTAAAACACAATTTGGCACAGACAAGCTGGATTTAACCTTTTCAGATGGTATTCTACCCATTCTGCTGGAATTTGGCTAGCCGAAACAGCTTTTCTTTCGGCATACACAGCGTAATCAGGGCTGAGAATTCACAGCCAATTCCTATGTGCCATGTTCAATATTATCCCTTGGAAACACACAGAACAGCAACTGCAACAGAGAAACAATGAAAGGAGAGAAAATTGCCCTTGAGAAACAGCTAGGAAAGGCAACTCTGACACTCAAAAGGGAAACTATTGGAAAACTGTCCTATTTCATGAGCTGCATAAAGTGATTTGAAGCATCTTTCCACCTTTCCTAGCAGATTCTGCTCCTAACAATTCCCAGTTTCTCATAGAAATACAAACTAACTTTTTACCTTTTTCCCCAGACGCAACCCAAAGTTATTACCATCAGTAACGCAGCACCCAGAAGTCCGAGTGCCGGACCCAGCCCCTTCCTGCCAGGCAGCGGGCATCCCTCCGACACCCCTCTCCTGCAGCCCCATTGCCCAGGGCAGGGAGATTTACATGGGGAGCAACCCCTTCACTTTTCCCTCAGCCCCTTCCAGCCCAGGAGGGCAGCCAAAAATGTCAGCGAGTGAGTCACCAGCAGCAATGGAAAGACTTGTGCCGTTAAGCCCAGCTCCTGGCGCTGCCTCTTCAAAGTGACACAACCATTTTGGCACCTGGCCCTCGCTCTCTCTTTAATCTATAGATCTATAGGCCCCGTTGCTTTGCTCCAGAGGTGTCTCGTAGTGCCGCACACACTCCTCAGTCCCCTTCCCTCTCCAGTGCTGCAGGAGAAAAAAGCCTGTGGGGCTGAAAGAAGAAAAACAGAGATGCCTCTTGAAGCTGTAGGAGCTGGTCTTAAATCCTGACACTTCTTGGACATTAAAAGCTTTGGGAGGGGAAGCACCAAGCTAAGGAAAGCAGGAAAAGCCTCGATGTTTGTTGGAAGGTAGCAGGGAATGTAATGCTATCCCTGGCAATTTGCTGGCCATGGGCAGCCCTTCAAAATAGGTACAAAAGGCGGTGTGCCGGGGGCAGAGCGAGAGCAAACGAGATGGGAAGTGTTACACACACATCATTAGTAGGTACGTCTGCGCAGGTAGGAAGGGCTGTGACAGGCTCGGTGGCGGTGCTGGAGCTGAATTCCCCCTGGAGTAGCCTAGAGCAGGCTGTATTCAGCACCTGATGGCTGCCACGGGATTTGGGCTGGAAGCACACCACCAATGACACAAAGACTTCTGGCATGCCACGCGCACCCCATAAGAAGGGATTTACACCCAGATGCTTACCAGCACAGCTTTTAAAGGATAATTTTCATTATGTTTCAGCACACAGACCTGATTCGAGGCACCATTCCTACTTTCCTGCAGTTTATAACCCCCCTCCCTGCAGAGACAGCTATTCCCTGACTCCAGTTGCGCCTGGCTTTAGCTTCCAGCACTGGCTCTTCCTAGTCCATCTGTGAAAGCTCAGCGTGATGTGCAAGGCCTGTGCATTTACACACAGCAGAGGTGTAAGCAAGGAGAAAGTGTTTCCAGCAGATTCAGGGGAGTTCAAGTCACCATGTCTCAAGCCAACAGAATGCCAGGGAAACCTGTCTGCGGCTCTTCAGGAGGTCTGCAGGGAGGAAAACAGCCCTGGAAAAAAAGAAATCTGAGGAATTTACTGAGCTTGGCTTGGTACGTGGTTGTGCATCAGAGCTGGGTAAATGAAGATCTCAGGAAAAGGTTGGTTTGGCTCAAGCCAAAACAAACTTTTTCCAAAAATGAATAAAGAAACAGAAAACCAGATCCACAAATAGCCTCAAGTCCCTTCCCTGCTGTTTCCAAAACTCCACTTCTTTTGGTGAATTAACTTTTTGGACCTCCTACAATGAAACAGCCACTGCCGAATAGGAACAGAGGAACCGAGAGCACGTTCAAATAAACACTCGCCTTGTGTATATTTGAAACTTTCATCATGTACTAAGTTTCTGTGTAGGACTTATTTCTATTTGTAAACTTTGAGATAAAGGTACTCAGAGTTTACTTCCTTCTAACATCACACATCCAAATAACCAGGGAGCACAAATCCCATTACGGACCTGTTTACCCTTTCCCTGTATTCCTTACTTCCACATCCTCCTGCCCAAAATCAACAACAACAAAGCCAACGAAGGGAACTGAACACAAACAACCTTGTTAGCGTGATGCCGGTCTACAAAAAGTTCAAGGATTCAGTCTACAAATCCAGCCGTAAGACTCCAGAAATGGTCACAAGGAATGGCAGCAGCAACAGATTAAATCATATTTAATGATACTTTACTTTCCCCCCTCAAATTAATTTAGGTCTTCACGAATCATTTGATTTCAGAATGGGTGAAGAAAACTGGCAGCAAGACACACCACAAAAAAAAAACGGGACTGCTGGGTTCAGGGTCGTCAAGCGTTGGATCCCGGTTTCCTCCCGCAGTGCAAAACACACCAGCAACCTCACGGGACATGGTTTTGAGACAGAAGAAATCCCAAGCCATCACCAAACGGAGATGAGAGAAGGCAAAGCATATCCATTACAGTGAACTGCAAACTCAGAAAAGCCAGGCTGGAGATGCACATCAGTGTTCTCCTCCTCCGAAATGCAAAATTACCGTCAAATTGCACGTAGCAAAAGCACCCCAAGAACTAAATCCAGATATAGTTTTACCAACAGCAGTGAAATAGGGCACCTGTATTTTTTTTTTTCTTCCCCCTGACAAACACTGCAGATGACAAATTCTGACAACTGGCCCAAAAGGCAGAGTATGTGCAGACCTATTTCAAGTGCTTCTCACCAGAGAGAAGCGATTTCCACTATTTGCACCTCACCCAGACTCCTACCAGATGGTTTTTAGGGGAAACCTACAGAATGCAGGCAATGCACAGCCTCCCCGAGCAAAGGGGATGCTGAAGCTCCTCCTGTGATCGGCTCTTTTTTTGTTTAATAATGGAACAAGAAAAAAAAAAAAAAGAACATCACGGGAAAAATAATAAGCACATTCCTTCAAAAAACTCCTCAAAGAGTTTCCTTGTGAATTATATGCACAGAAAATCATTTGTGTGGGCTCTTATTTTATCAAAACCATCCCACTTCCTTTGTCAATAAAGGGCCATTACCGGTTACATGATATTTCTGGCTTGTAACTTGATGTCTTGCCCATATTTCTTTGCACTGGAATCAAAAATGTCTTGTCTGTGAAGCACGGGTCAAATAATCTGGGTTTTACAGTCGTTGGCAGCTCAGAGATTGGGGTTTCTTTCCCCCTTCACAATTGCTCGCTTTCTTAAAGCAGTCAACATCCCTGCCCTCGGTTATCTCTTCTCTCCAGTAAGGTGAACCACCCTAATGAAAACCCTGATATCACGCAGCCAGGACAAGCCTCCATTGACTGCAGCAGGAGCCACGGGCATGGAAACCCTCCCAGCCCTAAGCATCCGCAGGTATTTTGGAGGACCGTCAGCAAGGAATATAACCATGGAATTCACAGGTTCCAAGTGGTTTGCAAACACCTTGTATCAGGCTGAATCCAGGCTCTGATCCCGCCTCAAGAGACCACTTCCTTCCTCTTGGATACACAAATCAAGCCTTTTCCCCCAAACCGATGGGGTTACGCTAATGTAGGACCAAGTGAGAAGGGGAAGAGATGCTCCCACTGCATCCCTGCTCCAGGATGACCTTTCTGACCGCTGCAGCTTCGCGATGGCTTTGTATCCCAGGCAGCAGCTCGGTGCTAGCAGAGCTGTGCTGGCTCGCGGCAACAAACAGGGCTTTGTCAGGTTTTAGTAGTCGCACTGTAACTACCTCTGATGTTTCTCTTTCTAGCGATTTCTCAGACTCTGGGAGCTGCTGATACCACGTCTCTCCTCACAGGCTATTTGATATCACGATCTATCTGATTCTCCT
>NW_010233240.1:6742-23784 GCF_000690775.1 Eurypyga helias | reverse complement strand
CTTTTCCTGCGGATTGCGGTCCCTCCCATCGCCTTTGTAATCCTTTACCTCTGTGCATCAGCAGCACAAAGGCTTCCTCCGACTTTCAACTGAAGCCAAAATTGTCCTTGTCCAGCTGGGTCTGCCATTAGTTTTATTTTAGTTTCATGTCCATCTTGCTCCATGGGATGAGGCAGATGCTTTGCTGCGGGGCTGCGGTCAGGCTCCCTGCTCCTCTCCTTAGCTTAGGAAGCACCACGAGCAGGACCAGGTTATTAATTTCTCCAGATTGTTTTGAATCCGGAGGGGAAAAGAGTGCAAAGTGCCTGGGATCCCAGCTTTGCTGCCTCAGTTTACAGTTGAAGGGAGAAATAAGGGCTCTTGTGTTTACCTCACAGCTCTCCAGAGGCTCCTCGAGTGCTACGTTAAGTGAAAACAGATGAGCTGAATACACAAACCTCTTTGGGACGCCGTCTCCAAACCTCTTGGAAGTCAACATCCTTGAAGGAGCATCTGATTCCCTGCAAGGTGAAGTTATTCCTAATGAATCTCTCCAGGGGAGCAAGAAAAGGGAGGTGGAATTTTTGCACATGCAACCGAAAAAAATCTTGGAGATGGCTTTTGGCTGAGCTGTGCTAATAAATAAGGACTAATTTCTGAGAGCATAACTCATGCTGGTGGGAGATAAGAAAGGAATGCAAGTTCCCTCCGAGACCAGCCTAGGAGAGAGTTATCCTCTGAGATCAGAGCAGAAATCATCGAGTCAACAGCAGAGGCCAGTCACCAATAATAAATCCAACCTCGGCAGAGCAGACCCCGAATCGGTGGAGCGAGGCACCGTCCCACGCGGCAGGCAGTGGGAAAAGCAGGAGGCATGCCAAGCTCCGTCCCAGAGCAAGAGTTTGGTGTTTGCAACACAAACTCCATTTAAACAGCAGGCCGTTTATCTCCGTTATGAAGCAAATGCATTCCTCCAAGGTGAGGCAACGAGCCCCACAGATGGGAAACGGTGCAGTAGTGGTTTCAGGGGCACTCCTGTTTGGGGAACTGTCAGGTCCAAGCAGCTGAAAGCTGGAAGGGCTCCCAAGAAAGCCCCGTATTTCTTTGCACCCAAGAGAAGCAAGCCTCCTGGTTACCCTGCTCTTGCACAACTTGTGTTCTGCCTTTCCCAGTTTACCTCATTTACCAAGTGATGGAGGTCCAAGCAGCATTTTGAAAAAGCGCAGCACTGCTTAGAAAACCTCATAAAAAGCTATTTTTTCCTTTGCTAACTTAGTTAAGCTTCAAATCATAGTTAAGATGCAAATTACTGTCCATCTTGGATCTTGAAGATGCCAAGTAACCTTCATCCCGCCACCTCTGGGCTTGCCTATATCATGCTATTGATATACAATCCCCATCCCTGACCACTCAGTTACTCAGAAACCCTGGCTAATGTGAATTAACCCTTTTGCTCTTTCCTTCATGCTTTGGCTGCCTAAATTTTCCCTTCTAACTTGCAGCAGAGGAAGGGTTTTACCACTGCTTTGTCTTAAATGATGCTGCAGTTCTGGTCTGCATGGCTTGTTTGTCCCACCCCATTCACTGAGAATAAGGTGATTCCTAAATACGTGGCTAAAGTACTTGTATCCACGTGCCCAGTATTCAGTCTGTAATGGAGACATTTTTTAGCTAGGAATCCTGACCCAAGTTCTATAATCTGAACAGTCTAAGATTTAGGGAATTCTTAGTGCCTGTCCTGACCCCTTCCAAACCTAAATCTGGGTTTTAAAGGAATTTAGGTCTTCTTATGCTGGGTACACACTCCAAAGCCTGCCCAATACAAAACTGCAATCCATGGGTGTAACAAAAGCCCTTCTGCAGGATGTTTTCCACAGAACCCCCGTTCCCCATCTCTGGGGGCTGTGCACACATCTCTCCTCACTTTGCAACACTTTTTTGGCAGCAGAGCCTTCGCTGCAGCGGGAGAAATGAGCTGACAAAACTCCCAGCACAGCCCGCTCCCTTCCTGACAGACACTCACTGGTTTTGCTCTTGCTGCTCTGTGCCGCTTAACGTCACCGCAGCCAGATGACATCACGGTCAGGGATTATGAAATGCTCTTCCCACTCTGGCCAGGGGGGTGCGACAGCTGAGAAACACGTATTATGTGGACAGAAATAAATGACAACTACACTACGTGGCAGCAATCCTACTGCTGGTACCACTATAAATCCCACCAGCTACAGCACAGCATCTTCACTCAACTGATGTTGATACATCCCACCTCCAAACATGTCACTTTGGTACAGTATTGTAGAAAAAAAAAAAAAAGCTCATTTTTATCTCATCTTTCCTAGGAAGTACAGCGTGGACTAAAGGGGGCTGCAGCAAAGCAGTGGCGCTGGAGGGGCCAGTGGCTTGTCTTGTTGGATGCCTCTTCCTTGCTCCACATGGAAGATGCTTGTCTCAAGCGCTTCTAGGATCCTGCCCACCATCTACTAGGGGATTGTTGACACAAGACACGAATGAACAGTCATCTGAATCCTCCTGGATTGTATTAGTTTAACGGTATCAAACTCCTGCACGGGGTTACGTTCATATCCTCAGCTGCTTCAGGAAGCCTGGGGTCTATGCAGCCCTCCCTGTGCTCTGACCCGCTCACTTGGATTAACACCTTCAGTTAACGTGGAAAAGCCTTTTGGAAAGTTTTGGCACAGGCAGGTCAAGATCTTTGCTTCCTTGACACGGTGTCAGAGAGGGCAGGACACGCAAGGACAGCGTTAATCAAGTGTTAGACCTTGTACCAGGTCAGACTCCCTCCCCAGCCAAATCTGGGATGGGAGTAGGACCGAGTTGCAGCAAAGCCTGAGAGTCAAGAAGTCCCAGTTTAAAACTGGACACCTGCTTCTCTGGGAAGATAGTTCTGCTCTAGAGAACTTGGATCTGCAGGGAGGGGAGGGCTGGGGGCTGAGTTTTTCTCCTGCATCCCTAGGCCCATCTGTACTGGGACAGAGGGAAAGGGACACCACAGACCTCTGAAAAGGGGGAGCTGGAACCCAGCTCTTCCCCACAGCTCTGACCATGTTCCTGGAGTGCTCTCGCTGCACCTGCTCTGTATTTATAGATCACACCAGTGGGAAAAAGTCAAGGCAATGAGACTGTGGAGAAAACAGGGTGGGAAAATTTAGATCTCAGCTATGCAACACTGCATTTTTCTACCAGCATATTAAATAAAATATTCTATATTAAACCAAAGCCACGTTGTTGAAATCCTAAGGGGCTAATCCAGTTTGCTATCTAATCCCACATCTCCCCAGTGTATCTTGTAACCGGCTCTCGGAGATGTGCTTTAAGTAAATGGAAAAACATGAAAAACAAATCACCGCAATCCTTTAGCCGACACGTCTTAAAAATTGTCACGGAAAGCCTCCTTGGAAGTGAGATATCTGGGGCCTTACTGGAGCTTTTCACATATCAGAAGACACGTTTTTGTAAGACAGTTACCCAGTGCATTGTCAAATTGGCGGAGACAGGCAATTCTGCCACAGCAGGCACTGTGAAATCTGTTTCTGGAACAGGAACGCGTGTATTAATGAAAGTTACAGCACCTATGAAGCTAAGAAATTGAGTTTCAGCATCGGCTTCCCCATTTATTGGCAACCATACCCTCTGCTCAAGACACGGTAGTTGCTATTGGCTCAGTAACGTACTTGCAGGAGTGACTCAGTTGGGTAGAAACTCCCGTTTTAGAGCAACGGGCTCTTCTAGGAACCTCAGCTCCCTGAGCCATCAGTCAACACATCCTGACTGACAGGGAAAGTCACCTGCGTCTCCTACCACGAGGCATGTCTCTCCATAGGACAGAATAAGAGGAATAACCACACGCAAGGTGGGAAGGAGGACTTCTTGGGACACACATCACTTTAAGCATACCTTGGGCTCAATGAACGGACTTCCTAGTTTCAAATACACCGTGTTAATTCCAGTGGGACTGTACCAACACGTCCCAGGACCCTACTCAGCCCATTACCTGGACTCCAACGCCTCCAAAGTCACTTTTTCCAAAGCCTGTTTCCCCTGTTCACCACCCCGCCATAAAATCCTGCAAACACCCAACATTAAAAACCTGCTGGGAATGCACTGGGATTTGTAGCCACAAACACCAGCCAACGTGACAGAGACATCACCAAAGAGCTATGCAAAGAGCTCTATTTTTAAACCTTCGCCTTGGCTACCTATTAACTCCTTTTCTCCTGGGACGAGGCGCAGAGATTCCTTTAAGTTTGCAAAAAAAGCAACAGCCCCAATTCCTGCCTTTTAACCTTTACGATTTGTTTTCATCTCCAGGAGGGAGAACTGCACCCCCTGGCCTCCATCTCCAGGCCCGGCTGTGTTAGTTTTGGACAGGTCCTGAGCCATTTCATACTTTGCACTGGCACAGACTTGTTATACCAGCTGCTTAATAACAACACACCTGTATGCAAGCTGGGTCTGGGGGCTGCAAAGCAACCCAGCAGCAGTCTTAATTACTGCAGGGTGACACGGTGATGTCGGCATGACCTCATGGTTTACTTTAGCTGGATGATCTGATGCGATGAAGAGCACATGTTTTCTCAGCTGTCCGTCGTGCCTCTAGGAGAGCTGACCGACCAGTGGGCTAAACCTCTGGTCTGGAGATGGACACCTGTACGTAGGAACTGGAGCCATTCACCCGTCCATAATGAAGTTGCATCTCTTCCTTGTCGATGTATAATCAATTTTCCTCTTGGAATGATTTTTGAGAGTGGTTTGGGCTTTGGTTTGGCTTTCAGAACTGATGAAAAGACTAATTCTCTCTTTTGGAAATCTGTACCTTCCTACAACGGGCCAGGAAGCTACAAACCCAATGGCATCCACATAAAGACTGGGAAAACATCTCTGCAGCAAGCTGAAGGCTTGTGCAGGAAAATATGAGACATTTACGTAATAATTATAACTCACACTTGCACAGAACCTTTCAGCAGGGGATTAAAAAGCACTTTGCTAACATTATCGACCACAACTCTTCTATGAGGTAGGTATGATTCCTCCTTTCTCTGCAGGAGAAGCCAAGGCAGAGAAGGGTGTTTTTCCAGCCCATATTTTCAGGCTGCACGTTTGGAGGCCTCGGTGTTTGGATGCTAAAAATGAAGTCACAGGAGGCCCAATTCCCTGCTGGATTCACCACCTGCATTTCACAGAGGTGGCAGCTCAGGCTGTATTATGAGTATCCTCATGAACCAGCTCTGAAATGTTTGGAGAGAGGCAACTAAGGGACTCGTGCACCAAACAGCAGCGGCCACTTTCACAAACAAGAACACATAAGCAGCTTTAAAATTAGGACTAGACTCCTTGAGTCGTAATTACCAAAGCTTGGGTATAAATGCTTTATTATTGTGCTAGCTAGGAGAAAAATAACAGTTTTTCAGTCTTCAAGCTTTAGTGAATAACCAGATGCACTGTGGAGCACAGTTCACCCCATCTTCAATCATGTTTAGATTAACAGATTTTTACTCTTCCCCCAAAAGCAGAAGAAACCTGAAGCTCTTCCTGAAGCAGAAGAAACCAAGCCACGATGGATGCAGAAATGTTTGAAATCAACCCACTTACAATGCTCTATAAGTTCATCTCCTTCCTCTTCCCTGGCAAACACGACTCTCAAAAACCAGGAGCTGCAGGAGTCAGACTGCTCTCCCAAACCATCTCCTAGAGCCACAGTCATAACACAGCACAAGGGTTTTGAAAAGGTCCAATACGGGCCCTGGAGAAGGAGCGTTTATTTACAGACTGCCCTTTGAAACCTTGAAAGGCCATGGGAAATCTGACATTTATACACATTATGGCCAAGAGGAAAGGTGGCCCGGAGCTTGCCGCAAGGGTTAATTCACTAGCCTTGCTCCTAATACACCCATGTACAGACCTCAGTTACACTACCCACATTTTAAGAGGGCTGTAAAACATATATTGTATTGGCAAGGTAGCCAAAAGCACCCCTGGGACTTGTGCTCTGAACTCCTACAAGAGGTTTCACTTGATTTTTATTTTTTTGGTTAGGTTTGCGTCTTTTACACTTATCCAATACATCTGCATTATTGCGAGGTAGGTGCATAAGCTCTAGGAGATTAAAGAGCTATCTGTAAGTACTCTGCCTACATAAGTAGATCACACTGGACCAGAAGTATCACTTTCAAAATACATGAGCATCTGTCATCTATTCCACTGCACAGCCAGCACAGTCCCAAGCTCCCAAGTCCCTAAAGTATGCTGAAATGAAAGTGTGGGCTCCCAGCTCCGAGTGCTTTTGAAAGCTTTGCTCTAGACCCCTGCAGACTCTGAGTTTTTCTCCCCCAATTTCAGCACAACTGCTCTTCAGGCATGCAAAGTAGCCTTAAAATGTGGCTGCATTCAGAAAAGTAACTGCATTAAAATGACACCTCATTACCACAAACATCTGCCCCGCATGTTTCTGGTGAGTCATATTCACTCCAGTTACAGAGCAGAAACCCAAACACATGTTTTTACTCCTCTGACCAACCCGGTGCCAGTGTAACTTGGGAAAAGCCCGTGAGGGTCTGCACTCCCTCTCATTGCCGTCGTGAAACGGCCGGCTTCACAGTCCTCATGGTAACCAAACAGCCCACGCAACACCCTGTGCTCTAACAAATCCTGTTATTTCTTCTTTTTTGAAAGAGGCACAGGGGTCCAAAAGGATTTGCTCAAGATCAAGAACAGAGCTTTTCGGAATATTCAAACACTGATGTCTGCAGCAACAGGGATTGCAAACCATCAGGTACTCTTGATATGGCCATCCCCTTCATAAATTTGTAACCTCAAGGTATCGCTGCTCTGGGCTTAACAGGATGTTACTGCATCAGGCCAAGCATCATCAACCCAAACTGAGCTCCCCATCCGCCCCCCCAGCAACTTTCAAGGGACTCTGGATAAAACACAGCAGCGTAAAGCCAGCATTTTTGTGACAAAACGCCTCCTCCAACCTTAAGCTACACCATGGAGAGACGACGCAGAGCGGGCTCAGCGGCACGCCCTGCCTTTGGTGAAGCTGGGAGATCTGCAAGGAAAACAGGCACCCAAGTTATGACCAGAGTAATTCATACTCAAGATCTGCAAAACCTGACAAGCCAAGCCCAGCCATAAACACACCCTCAAACCCTCTGCTGAAAACAAGCATCACCCAAGGGCAAGATAGAGCCAGAACAAGGCAGTTTTTGAGGCTGAAGAGGACTATGGTTGAAAATTAGAGGTTCTTCTGACCTACACTTCATGTGTTTCTCATTTTGATCCTTCCTAATTTTGTAGCCCCCTCCACTTGCCATGGAGGGTGGTCACCCAACCTCCGATCTTTGATAGTATCCAGAGCCCATCCGAGATCATGCTTTGGCATCTACGTACAGCCTATTCCAGCCAAAAATGGCATGCAGGGCACAAGCTCTGATTAGGAAAAGCTGTTTCACAATGAAACACAATTACAGGACAACTGGTGGATTCTGCCAGGAAGAGTTTATTTTGGTTTTTTTCTAAACAAATCTAAAACAGAAAAATGTGTGATTTTTATTGCTGGTGAAAGGTGCTGGATTTGTACTCACAAATGGAGCCCAGTGTTGTGAAATGAGCAGGGAGAACCGATTGCCCTATCTGATGAAGTTTTGCAGTATCCTGAATTTCTGCACATCCACATCACAAGAACTCAGAATTATCCTTTTTTTTTTTTTAAGGCTTTTACATCAGCTTTGATAAAGTTATCGGCTTTTAACTGTTAATCACAACATCTGATTTAACTGTCAAAGGGTTCATATTTCTCCCCTGAGATTTTTCAGTAGAAAAACCTCAAGTTTCTTACAGGAATTTCAATGACTGAAGAAACTTTAACCAAACACTCCCTAGAAGAGGCTAGTAACCAGCAAGGCAAGCACATCTCGGCAGGCATTAGCTCCTAATTTCACATCTGCAGATGAGTAACGTTGATGAAGAACTAGCTCTTGCTTTACACTGTTTTCCCACCTCTGATGGTGTAACAGCTTCCGGGATTATCCCACAAACTGTTAAATAAGCCATCCAGATTTAAACACCCACCACCTTACTAGTAAAAAATAATAAATAATTTAATAATTAATAAATAATTTTGGGATAATGAGAAGAAGGAAGCAAACTTCTGCATGTATGGTAGAAGATGACTGGGAAGGAGGTGGGATAAAGAACCTCTGAACCCAACTGCTTTAGCTACAGCATCACTAAGTTTTCAACAGCAGCTTCAGCTGACAGCTCTAACAAATCATGCTGTCTACATGCACTTTAATTTGCTCTTCCATTACAGAGGCAGAAGAGCACATAAACAAATGCTATCCTATGGGAAAGAAAACAAAAGCATTCTGCCGGGCTTTCAACACAACTACAAGCCAGGGGAAGCGCCCCCATCGCAGGGTGCCTGCGGTCCCTTCTCTTACACCCATTGTGTTAGTCACCACATGAGCACAGACCAAGCGTGAGGATCTATGGTTTCAAAGCAAACACACAAAGCTGGGCTTACTTTACACCATGAGACAACGTGCGTGCTCTCATTTATCTTGGCCAGTGAAGAACTTGCACTCTTGATTAATTTTGAGGCAGCAGCAGTGAATTCCAGGCCACGGAGTTCTGACAAGAACATGTGGATGGAAGCCATCACTGCTGAACATGCAAGTGCTGCTAGGAAGTCATCTTCGGAGAAGTCCCCAGAACAGCCAAACCCTTCCCAGGGCACAGCCGGTTGCACCAAAGTTTTAGCGTCACCCCACAAAACCCGTGCTGCGAAGTTTAGAGTTTAGGCGGTGCCAGGATGCAATTGTTCCAAAGAACTCAGAAACCACAAAATAACTTCCCCAGTCATGTACAAAAACAATCATTTTGGAAGAGCCTCCTGTGAGTACATATACTCATTTACACTCTGTTGTTATTATTATACGTGTTATTCTCCATTGGTGATGAAATCCATATGTCTGCTTTTCCCTTCGTTCTTTCTACATTACTATCCGAGGCTTTGATTTATTTCCTGGCTTTCTAAATTGATTATTCAGAGCCATATAGGAGGGAAAACATGATACTAGAGATGCAGAGACAAAGTCATAAGCAAAAACAAAGGGGAAAAAAAAAAGAACACAGTGCCAAGTATCACACATCTGTAGTGTCTCTCGACAGAGGTGGGGGAAAACATCGAGCTGTTCTCCAAAAGGAAACAGACAGGGATTTATTGCAAAAACTACAGTAAACTAAACTTATTGGGCAAGGGTTAAGAAACTAAGGACCCGATCTTATAAACACTAAAGCACATACTTAACTCGATTTCGACATCAAAGACAACTCACGTGAGTGAAGTTATTGAGCATGTGTTTGCAGGGCACGAGGGGTTAGCGTTACGGTCATAAAAGTCTGAAAAAGCTGGGATGGAGAGCACAAATAAGCAAGGATTAAAAATAACCAAAATAGAGAAAGCTGGCGAGGAACTCTTGGCAGCTAAAATAATAATAATAAAACCCTCACATAAATTAAAACATTGTTAATGTTACATATGCAAGGGATCCTCGATCCGTGTGTTTGCCAGACTGAGCAATGAGATGGTCATGCTGTTGGGACCTTTGTTCTTTATCACCCCTCTTGCTGCACGTCTAATGTGGGAGCCTTGTATATGAGAAAGGGCTTTATTTGCTTAAATCTTCTCACCCAAAGAGGGCAGCCTGCAGAGCAGGATGACTGCAGGACCAGCACTGATGGTTACATCCTCCCAGTAGGACCTTCTCTTCCTTGAAGTGTTGTTGCTGGTCTAACAGAGCCTGGTGCCTTTTGGTAGATGGACCAAAAGGTTGTTTAAAGCTAAGACGACTTATCTACAGAGCAAAAGCCAAGCTCACCACCAGTCCTACTACTTCGGCATCATTGGTAGGGCACCTGCAAGTTCCCATCATGGATGAGGACCACACATCAGCCCATCCCTACTCCCCTCCCTGCAATACCAGCAGGACAGAGCAGATCTGAGCAAGCCGGAAGCGTTCCTGCAGGTACCACAACGCAGTCATCGTGAGCCACCTTACCCTTTGAGAGACAAGTTCTCTTCTAGAAAACCTCAGGAAAACACTATGTTGCAGAAAGGTTATTATGGTTCAGAAAATTCACTTTCAAATGGTAGTCTCATGCCTACTTCCAAATGGCTTTTTCCAGCAGAGAGGAAAAGCCTCACCCCTTGTCCAACATCTGCCAGCTCAGAACAAGACTAACACTTTGAAACGCCAAGCTCGAGCTGGGAAAAGTAAGAAAGTGAGGAAAAAACCCACTTACCCACGACTTGCAAGTTTCCTGTGGGAAAATTGTAATTTTTTTGTGGTGGAAAACTGTCAAAAAAGGGATTTTTCCCATAACTAACTTTCTTTCAGGGGAAATGCTGGAGTTGCAGCCAGCTCTGTTCTAAAGCTCTTAGGTTTCTAGTATTAGGCTGGGAATATAATAAAAATAAGCTTCTTTGGAAGAGTGCTGGTATTTGTAACTCCTAATAGAGCTGATTTTAGGACCAGCATGAAGAGCGATTAGTAGTTTTTAGAAAGCTGTCAATGGGAGATACAGCAGCACAGATGAAAAATGTCAGTAGAAGCTTTGGAGTACAGTTTAGCTCCCGTTCCCTTCTGCAAGCTATTTCCTCTGCTATATTTCTCAGAGACAAATCATTAGTTAGTCTAGGAGAGATGAGAAAGCTTTGGTGGGTGTCCGTCTCTGCCGTGCACTGTCCACTTAAAGCGTGGCCTGCCAGATGTTGGCCGAGGAGCTCCATCACTTCTCTTCAACCACCTATTCCAGGCTGGGAGAGGCCTACTGCTGACCCCTTGGAAGCAGATTTGCAGAAGCAGCAGGTTCTGCTGGTTATCATATCTCAGCAATTGCAGTTTATGGGCCATGCTCCTCCACCAACTAACTCATTCTTAACAAGGCAGTAAGTCTCATTTTAAATAAATATTTAAGGCAGTTAAGGCATGCAGCACTCACAGCTCAGATACTAGAGGACAGCCCTTTCCATTGCTCCCACTGAAAATAAGCAGCACCCTAGAACTGGGGTTGACAAGAGATCCGCATTTCCTCTGTTTTAAGGCAAGTCCCATCACTGTGCTATGAATTTAAGCAAGAAACTTGTTTAGAGTTCCTCCCCAAATTTACTCTCTGGAAAAAGCTAACCAAAAAAATAAAAGCAACAGAAGAAAGCAAAGCTGGCCACAAAGAATTTAGGGTTTTGTTCAAACCTTGCTTCCCTGCAGTAGTAGAGATGACCATCCCATTGCACTGCACTCCAGTAAAACCCAAGGCACGTTTCCTGGAGCAGTCGATCTCAGACAGTCAGTATCTAGGGACTAGTTCAGAACAAACTACATGCAACCAGAAATGCGCTGCATTTGTATCCCCTACTTCTTCCAGCAACCATTAACTTCCTTCCTCTACTCTGGAACTGTCTGGGTTTTCAGCATTTGGTACCATATCCCACACTCAGAAACGGCAGGAAGATTAAAGAGGTCCGTAGCTCTTGTCTTCACGAAGCATTGCAAAGGGATCATGTCATGGCTAATCCCTCCCTCTCCATCACTTATTATTATAAGAAAACTAAATCGCCTTGGAACGGGCAAAGTCCTTTTTTTTTTTTTTTTTAATCATCTTAAGATTGTCTCCACTTACAATCTACAGCGTAACGTTAAACCTCGCTCCAGTAACGCCAGCCCCGCTGGGCCTCTGATCTCACCAGCGAGGAGCAGTCCTACCAGAGCCGCGGAAGTGCCGGCAGACAGAAATACAGGATCCAGACTTTGGCTGCATGGGACAGGGAGACTACCTTGTGTTCTGATAAGACACAGCAGAAGGAAGGAAGAGCCTTAGGGATTTTCAAGAGCCGGTGAAGCCTTGCAGCTGGATGAGAGCGAGCAAGCGCATGGCTGGGTAGTTAGAACTGAAGAGCAATGAGAATACATCGCTTTGCCTTGGAGATACCATCTGGGCCAACAAGCAGTAACCGGAGAGGGGCTGTGGTTACTGAACTATGCTAGATAACACCCTTATACTGTCACTGAGGCCCTTCTCCAATCACTTTCCCAGAAGTCAAACCTTTTACTAGTCATTGCTTTATTTTTTTTTGTAAAAATCTTTGCTCGCCATTGCCCTGCGGGTAGTTTATTGCCATGCACTTTGGCACCCGCCCCAGTAATGGCATCCCCTCTACTCCTTAATCAGTTACAGCCATTTGCAGACACCCCAAAAAAAACCCGCTGCAGCACCCCTTCTTTAACCACTACAGGCATAAAGCTGATGGTACCAGCAGTGTTAACGTTTACCAACACTTGCCAAGGGGAGAACGTGACTGGATACGAGCCTGGGATAAATAGAACCTATTTTCCACCCTGTTGCAATGCAGAAGAATGAGCAGACCCCAACTCCCAGCCCTGTGGTCTGTCCAGCCTGGGAATACCAGTAATTTTGCCTGCTCCGTGGCTTCTTGCCACAAATAAAAAAAAAAAGCAATCATGCTTCAGGGGCTGCACTCGCTTCCCATAGACGAGCTGCCTCTGCACATTCCCAAACAAAGCATTACACTATGTGAAAAGAAGGCACAAGTCCTGCAAAGCCCATCCCGCTGGCTAGGACAGGAAATATCTCCCATCATCTCAGCTAATCCTCCACCAATACAATGAGAAATGATGTCCAACAGCCGCCAAAAGATTATTAAGCGAAGAACAAAAATACTGCACTGCCCATTGCAACAGAGCCAAAGGCAATAAAAGGGGAAATACAAACTGCAGCCGATGGCTGGAAGGAGGAGGGAGTGAGGAGAAGCAGCAAACAGCAGGCAATACCTTCAGCAATGTTGGAGTACAGGTGGTTCAAGGACATAACAGCTTAATTCCAGCTCCCCAGGAGGCCAGATCATCCTTGTTGCTGCATCAGTGGCCCCTTTTTGCTGGAAAACAGGCTTTCACTTCTAATGAGTTGACAAATACACAGGAGAAGGCAAAAGGACTACAGTAAGGTCAACAGTGATGTAAAATGGAGCATATTTGAGGGCACAACGCAGCCACATACAAGCCAGGTAACCAGAAAGGTCTCCCTGGCCATGCAAGCTCAGGTAACACCATGTTTCACAGCAACACCAGCTCGACATCACATTTTCTGTATGCTCAACAGCTTCTCTTCTTTGGTTTTGCTACAGTGGAAGGACACAAAAGTCATGAGTTGAGTTCAGGGTACACCCAAGACCTGCCCTCCAGCTAACACAGAGCTTCCAGCAACAGCAGACAACACTAGCAGGGTCCTACCACCGCATCCTACCACAGAAACACTATTTTTCCCCATTTATTAACACTCTTGACTAACAGATCAGCTTCGGCTGCAAAGATGCAACCAGAATAGCCGTTCGCCAATCCTTTGCTAACTACACTCAGTAAGCTGATGCTGCTTATATGTTCCAGGCCCAGGATATTAAGAGCTTTGGTTACCAGGGGTGATCATGCATAGCCCACCATGCCAGCTACTTTCAGAGGATGCCATTCGGATGTCATAGCAGAACTCTTGCAACATCTGCCTACTGTTCCTTTCCCCAGCTCTGTGAAATTAAACAAGGCATTTGGATGGACAGCACTGAGGGAAACTTGGCATCTGATTCAATACCAGCCTCCAAAAAGCATTTCCCAGGTTGAATAACTTGTTTTTAAAGGCAGCATTCCTTCAGATATCTTTTTTTGTTTTCTTTTCTAACAAGGGCACTTAAGGCAAATCGATTTAACTCTTGCAGAAGCAACACAGATAAGCCCCCTTCCCTCTGCTGCCTCTTGGAAAGCATCTCCTACTTCCAGTGTTTTTAGAGAGGTCCCACACACAGCCCCATACTGCTGCTACCACCACAGGAAACCTTACTTTGGGGAGTTTCTCGGGAAAAAAATTACTCCACCAAGAAGGTTGAAATGCAGCTTAATTTTTCTTTCCATGTGGCAAGTAAAATAAAAGACTCTAATGCTGTGCTTGTATTCACATTTACAGCTAAAAGCAGTGTCTCGCAGTTTCATGTTTTATCTCAGTAGATAACACCCATACTGTGAAGCCCACCCTTACCATTCAGATCTTCCCCCTGACCTTCTCAACATGACTCTCATCCTACGGAGCAAACCTTGCCCCCATCTGACCACCCTGCCATCCCCACAGCCAAGGGGGCTGCTCAGCTGAGGGTGCCAAGTGATGCCAGACGATGAGGTGCTTTAGCCTCCACCACCTGCACAGCTCTTAGTGACAGGGAATATTGAAAAACCCTTTTTATATTTTTCAGCCTACAGCATGCAGACCCCCCCAGATACCCTTGCACACCTAATATTTCATCAGCTCTTCTAGATCTATGCTGGTTTACACTTTTCTTCCTCCAGCCAGCAATTCTTCCGCCGCCCCAGAAGAGCTCAGACTGAGGAGAGCTGTGCTTTGCAGCGGTTTGCCAAGCTCCCAACAGCTGAAGCCAGCCTTAATCCCCTGTATAGACAAAGGCCTGGGAAACAAACATAATTGGTTTGAATTTGTTGTTTGCTTACATTGTTGATAACGAACACCGAGATCTTGGCACCCTGCAGAGCACACTCTCTCCTCGGTGAGCTTTTCTTTGCCATCTCTCATTTCCATGCACTGATATTAACTGATCTCCTCGCTTCAGGGAAATCTTTGTGGGCTGGAGAGAGCACGCTGACTGCTTCCAAACACCACCATGCATTCACTTTCCCCAAAAACATTTGGGAACACCTATGGATAAGTTTGGGCCCAGAGATGCAGGGCAAGGGCACATCGAGGAGCTCAGATCAATGGAGTTTGCACAACCCCCCCCACACCAGCCCTTAAAAATACTGCCTAGATCTCAGCTCACTCCCCAGGCAATCGTCACCCATTCAGATCTGAAGGCAAACAAGCCTATTACACTCAGTTTTGCAGTCAGATGCCCGCAGAAGCATTTGGGGAGACCCAGGGACCAATTGTCTTCGAGCACAATAAATGCCTGGGTCTCATTTTTGGCAAGGCTGAGCTCCCATTGATTCAGGTTAGAGCTGCACATTACTGAAAGCTGGGCCGTTTCATTGCAGTTCAGCAAAACACATGAATATGTGATAAAGTCTGAGACTGGGCCCCCTTGGTGGCACCACAATTATGCCAATAACGATAATAAAGAGAGGATGTTCCCTCCCAGAAAGTTTATAAGTCTGAGGAGACAGCCAGACAAGACCCGAGCAAAGGATTATCATTATCACCAGTTTCTGTGACTCAGAGGGGCTTACCCAGAAGTCACAACACAGACTGCAACAGTGCTGGGAAGGAGTTCAGCATCCTAATTCCCACACCCATACCCTCCCACGTGTCTTACTTCAGCAGCTGTTCTCCCTGCACCTTCCACACTGGAACCATACAGGTTTGGAGACTATCTTTTAGGGGAAGAGTCCTGCTGCTACTCAAGTTATTATTAAATCCTCCAGTTTCATAAATACCCAAGACACTTGACAAAGTCTGGTTTATGAGAACTCCCAGCTCAGCCACCTTAATTCCTGCACACAGGACACTGCAAATTGTTCTGTAACACATCATTAAAATCCTATGGGAACACCAGAGTGATTACACCAAAACTGGAACACCCAACACCTTCCAGCAAATCTTAAAGGTGTTTTCCTTAAACATGCTCAACAACTCCTTCGCAACAGAGTGACCTATTCTGATGTTTGGGTATTGTATTCCCGCTGTGGACCTATTGCCAAATTTTCCACATGACTAATACTGAGTAGGTGGCACAGAGGCAACGCACATCCTCGCTTCTCAACAGGCTTGACATGTGCCACAGGCTCCACTGGCAGAGTGAAGCCAGGGGGGGCAATTCCCACCTCCACTGTGCCACTGGAAGGCCCTTCAACAAGATAACTGTGCAAACCAGAGCATGTGGTACTTCTGATGCTTTGGGTGCTACTGGCTAACTACACCACTTGGTCTGGTCTGAGTTCAACCCTACGTAACTGTATCCTCACCTAAAAGCTGCTGTTGCTGTTAAGCAGAATCATTTTCTCCTGGAAGACTTAAGAGGGTGGTTTCCCGTGGATGTTGCTCCCTATTAAACTGTCAGAGTTGTTCCAGGGCTTGCAGCAGTGAAATCGTTTGGTACATGGGGATGGCTTCTATTAAAAAACCTGACAACTAGACTCCCCGTGCAGAAGCTTCGCCAGTTCAAAGCTCCCAGAGGACTCAGCAGAGAGAAGTAAGGTACCACCAGGCAGCAACACCTTTATTCACCTCCATCATTCCCTGAATGTGCTTGTAAGGAGCCCAAGAGGCACGTATTCCTGACTTGGGCACCCATGTGCGTAAGCACACGTGCACACTTAAAGATAATCCCCCCACCTCAACCTACGCTGGCAACTCCTCCAAGTGACAGCTGACAGCACACTAACGCCAAGTTTGATGGTTTGCAAGAGCCCTGTGTATACATCCCAGCACAATACTAGTCCTTTTATTTGCAAGAGAAAACCATGAGACCCAGGCCTAGGTCAGCTCCAAACCCTCCCAGGCAGAGCTCTTAGCTGGCCAGTCTTTCTTCCTCCTCTATTTATGCACCTGGTGATTTATGTGCAAACCTCGTCCATGACAAATTATATCCAGGGCTTGTTCCCCACCCAGAAGGGAGGGTGTTTCTCTCCACTGCAACAATCGCCCCAAAAGTTAATCTCGCCCTCCAGCAAGCTCGCAGCACCTCCCTGACCGGCAGCACTGACACACGTATTCCCTCTTTTATCATCCAGAACCTCAGGGATTATGAAACACTTTGGGGTTTAGTGTTTTGGGTTGGTTTGGGTTTTTTTTTTTTCCAGGACTGGCAAAATCTCACTTAATAAAGCTTGCTGTTTTGGCAGCAAACCATTAACAACTGCTCTGTGTCTGGTTTTCTCCCGCTTACATCTACCTTTTAGCAGCAGTCCCAGCCCGTGTTTCCCAAGTCAGAGAAAGGTCCACAACATAGTGCCAACAACCTTCAAGCTGAA
>NW_010233240.1:0-6729 GCF_000690775.1 Eurypyga helias | reverse complement strand
TACACTCCTATTTGGTTACACATCAGGAAAGGCAATTAAATTACCTGGTTGAGAGTAAATCACCATTATTCCTTGACTTTTACTTGTTTTCTTCTATATCACAGCAACTACTTCAGTAAATGGCCATCAACTGGGAAACAGAAGGTTCAGCCTGACCATGAGGAAACTCTTCTTCCCTGTGAGGGTGACAGAGCCCTGAACAGGCTGCCCAGAGAGGGGTTGGAGTCTCCTTCCCTGGAGACTTTCCAAAGCCCCTGGACTTGTTCCTGTGTGATCTACTCTAGGGGATTCTGCTCTGGCAGGGGGGTGGGCTAGATGATCTCTAGAGGTCCCTTCCAACCCCTTCCACTCTGTGAATCCTTGTAAACATCAAACAACTACATAATTCAAACACTGAGTTCTGGAGGGGTCACAAGTAACACAGGTCACAGGGGTAGAGTTTCTTTGCATTGACACTGCCACATGTTTATTTGCAAGATGCTCACAGAGCAGGTTGATGTGAAACAGGCTCTATTTATGTTTAACTTACCCCCAGTTGCCAACTGTGGCCCTATTAAAGGGGCTAAACCCTGGGGCAGCAGGTATTCAATTAATGTGGAACCAGAAGAGCCAACTGAAGCATGAATGGAAGCTCTGGGCATTTTGTTATTCCCAAACAGCTCACCTGTTGCCCTATAAAACTAATAACATCTATGTATGTCTGCAGGAACATGCAGGCAATCAGCACACAAAGTACTTCAACTGTCTGAAGCAGAGAGAAAGTCATTATAGGAACCTGGAAGCCACCTCTACGTATTATCAAACAGTTATTGAGCTCTCATTCTGCACACATTTGCTTTTCACCTACCAAAAAAACCTCTCACATATGATCCAGCACTCTGTTTCAAGAGATGCTGAGAACGCCTGTGATAAAGCATAAGGAGCAGCAACAGAAGTGATCCAGCAGATGTTTCCCTATGACACTTTTCCAAAACGATGCTCGTCTTTCAACCACCACCTAACAAACGCACAGAGCAGTCACCCCGCTCACCAGTTTGGCCAGACAGTATCAGACACCAGTTAATATCCCACTTCCTATTTCATGCAGGAATCACCGTGTTTTCCATGACTAGAGTCCTAAACACCCACATTGTGCCATTTTGCCTACTTGCTCCCACTCCCTGGCTCTGGCCAGTGATTTTCTGCATTCCACTTCTGCAAGTCTTCCCAGCACACTGCAGTAACAGCTAGGCCAAGCTCACACTCAGATGTGCAGGGCCAGTTCCTCCACTGGTTAGCCAAGCTCATCGCTTCCATGTGGTAGCAATTAAAGGATGACTTCCATTCTGTTTTGCTGTTTTCCTGGCTTACTGCTAAATCACTGCTCCTTTGCTCCCTTTCTTACCCTTGTATTTCCATGGCAGAAGCATCTCTCCAAGGAGCCCTCCTGGAGTAGTCTGGGTTAGACTGGTCTTCTCTTTGCCTACGCCTTCTCCATGTGCAGATGCTTTCTCTTGTGCCAGTAACGCCCGTAAATCTTGCCTCAGTGCCACCCCAGCTAGCCTTTTTACTCCTACCTCCACCCAATCACTGGCTTGCTAAGATCATAGAACCCCAGAATGGTTTGGGTTGGAAGGGACCTTAAAGCCCATCCAGTCCCAACCCCCCTGCCATGGGCAGGGACACCTTCCACTAGACCAGGTTGCTCCAAGCCTCATCCAGCCTGGCCTTGGACACTTCCAGGGATGGGGCATCCACAGCTTCTCTGGGCAACCTGTCCCAGTGCCTCCCCACTCTCTCCAGGAAGGATTTCTTCCTGATATCCAATCTAAATTTCCTCTCTTTTGACTTATGACCTGAAAGCCCTTTCTCCCACAGCCATACACATAGCCCATATTCCAACTCTGATATCTCAGAGGTTTCCTGAGCCTGGAAATGAATGCATCCTCCATCCTTCCACTGAGCCCTATTTTTCACTGCCAAAGAGCTTCCTTGCCCCTCTTCCTTACATCTCTGCCCCTGGACATATTCTCTGTGTTACATACAGTGCCTCACCTCATAATATTGTGGTTATTTCCCTGCCTGGAAACAGGGAGAAATTCTGCATCATCCTCTTTGGAACAGACACCTCAAGTAATTCTAAAGGTATGAACCCCCCACCCCCAACAACATTATTGGCTCAATTCAATAAGCACAACTGCAATCAGCCAAGCAGAAAAGGGGCATATCCACAGCTCCAAGGGATTGTAACCATACTAGCAGCCATTCTATATTTGTGGGAAAGCCATGGGATTTATTTGTATCATACAATGATGAAATAGCTTCTAATCCAACAGTAACTAAGAAGGATGTTAACCCACAGCTAGTAAATGAGGTATTTTGAAATCAGCAAGCCCAGAGAACTTAAATACAAGATTTAAAAGGGACCTGGCCAAAGAGTGCTCTGGATCATTAATGTTGACTTTTAATAAGTCTTTGGAACACAGAGGGCTGGAAGAAAGCTTATGTTGTGCCAGAGTTTTAAGAGGATAGAAACAGGATGACCCACAAAATTATCCACCTGTGACCCCTGCTCCTACCCCAGGTGAAATAATGGAACAGCTGTAAAAGAACTTCATTAATAAAGCATTAAAAGGGGGGTAACAGCAAATGCCAACAGCTTGGGTTTATAGGAAGCAGATTTGTCACTAAGTTGGGAAATTTTTTTTGGAGTTCCTTAAGCTTGCAGGCTGGATGTAAAAAGAGTACAAAGTTTATGCAATTTAAAGCCAACTGAGGCCTTACAAAAACCTCAGCCTTCCTATCCCTGTAGAAGGGCTACCAAAACAGTTACAGCAACCCTGACGCAAGCCAGGAAATTGTGGGGTAAGATGGGCAAGCGATCTTTGAGTCACCGCATGCTGCAGAAAGGCACAACTGCATGAGGAAAGGGAAAGGAGAAGGCACCACAGGAATTTCCCTGGTGTGAAGTACAGAACATCATCACTCCCTGCTCTGGATTTCCTTGGCTCAATGCTTCCACTACTGAGAGGCCCATTGGCTTCTAATTAGTTTTGTCTTCAGGGCAATATCCACGTGATGTTCCTAAAAACTTCATTTATTTGAAACCAAATCTGTAAACTGAATCGCAAGTGTGAATACCAGAGATGCTTTCAGGTACACACCAGAAGATGTGCCTCTGATGCTCAGAAATGGCACCGAGAACCAGAACAGAACAATATCCTACTGGTAAGGGACTAGTAAATTCATTACACATCATGAAGGCTTTGGGTCCTGCCCAAGGGTAAGAAGAGAAACATGGAGGAAAAAAAACAGTAAAGTTGCTGCTCACGTCATTTTCCGGTATGAAGCAATGGGTGATGAACAGCCAAACTGCCTAACATTTTGGGGTCTGATATTACACAAAGGATGCACTTCATCTCCAACATCTCTGCCCTGCCTGAGGCTTAGCAGCAGCCCTCCTCCCTCACCTCTTCCTGGGAGGTCAGCTCTGGTGTGACCTTCATGAAAAGGCCAGTTTTTCAACCCAGGAGCCAAAAATCCTCAGGCAGAACCTTGTCATCTTCCCCTTGATTTATGCCTGCATGGGGATCCCTGCCAGCTCCAGGTGGAGCAGTGGCAAGTTGGGGAGAAGAGTCATTCTTCACTCTCAGATCATGAGCCCCCAGCTACGCACATCAGATATCACTCCCGCTCTGCCAAACAGCTGGGCTACCCTGGGCATCTCAGGGACAGATAGAGGGGCTGTGAACAATTTCAAAATCCCCTTGATGGTCATTGCTGAGCCTATATGACTTCATCTCAGTTACTGTTATGTTTTGAATAACATTAATTTTCCGTATCTTGTGGTTTTTGGAGGGTGTGAAGAAATTCTCTTGCTGTGAGTTATTTAGGTATCAGTAAACCCAACCCAGCAGTGGTGAAGCCATTGAGCAACAACAAGGCCCACAGTGGAGATGTGGCAGGCAAAGACTCACCAGTATGACACATCGTGAGCTCCTCAAGTGTCAAGTCAGAACCAACAAGAAGAATCACAGATACTTCTTACAGTCATGATTATGATAAGCAACATTTTTTAAATTGGAAGAGGGTAGAACTAGATTACATATCAGGAAGAAATTCTTCCCGGAGAGGGTGGGGAGGCACTGGGACAGGTTGCCCAGAGAAGCTGTGGATTCCCCATCCCTGGAAGTGTCCAAGGCCAGGCTGGATGAGGCTTTGAGCAACCTGGTCTAGTGGAAGGTGTCCCTGCCCATGGCAGGGGGGTTGGAACTAGATGATCTTTAAGGTCCTCTTTAAGGTCCTTTCCAACCCAAACCATTCAGTGATAGGGCTACTCAGAGAAGTTACCTAAACTCAGAACTTGTGAAAAATGATTTTTACCTTCCTTTTCTACATTTGGTTTCATACCTTACACACATGCATGAATAAAAGATGCCAAAAGACAACAGACTCGTGCACTTTCAGACCATCAGGATTCAAGTAACACCAGCAAATACCTCAAAAATGAGCTGCTTGGCATATCAACAAGGAAAGCTATGCCTTGTGATCTCCCACCACCATGCTGTCTCTTCTTAGAGGTGTATCTCAGCAGGGGCTTTAAACTGAAGTGTCATTTGGTCCAGCAGTCACTGAAAGTTAAGCTCAGCTCAGAAGGACTTTGAGCTAGTCTCTCACAGCCTTTTTTACCTGATGTTGCCTCCTTGAACTACAGGGCAGCTAAAAGCTAGCACTACCTGTTAGGCCATGTCAATCAGACTACAAAACATCCTATGGAGATCCAAAAAAAACATCAAAGCTGGCTTTGGTCTCCGGTCTCACCCAGCTCATCCCCATGCTTGGGACTCCAGTTGCACGTATTTTCACGAACGGACCCTTGTGAATTCTCGGGGTTGGAAGAAGCAGGGAGGGCACAATGAACAGTGTATCCCAAAGTCTGAATGCTTCCTAAAGGCAAACATACCCATGGTGGTTAGGGCTATTTCCTCCCTCAGCTCTGAGCTTCCCTTCCTTCCTCCAAAAACATGTCTGTGCTCCTCAGCTGAGCTAAAGCCCACAAAAAAACACAGAGAGCCTCCATTTTACACCATGGATTTTTGACTCCAGCTGAAAAGGAACAAGCCTCCTACATGAACAAGCGCAGGAAGAACAGGGGGGAGAAGGAGAGACCTCATTTAAGACTATACAAGGGGAAATTGCAAAAAATTACCTAAACCTTTAGGAACATATTTATATTTTGATTTCACGTAATATTACTTCCTGGTTTCCAGCACATATTCCCTGGGCGTCCCCTATCAAATATCAGGCAGTATTAAATCACTGATCCCTGATCCCCGTAGCTCTCAGAAAAACATCTGTACTAATTTGTTGGTTTTCCTTAACATGAGGGCCAGATGAACTCCTCCAGGGCTCAGCCAAGTGAGATCGCTGACAGATGCAGAATAGAAGTGCAAAGATTTTTCCTTTATTAAAAAATAAGGTTCCACACTCCAAGCCCTGAGCTCGTGGTTTGCCAGAGCGATGAAATGACACGCGGCAACCTTGATCCAACACTGTTGTGGATACAAAAACAGGGTTCTTACCTAACGCTGCTCCACTCGCAAATGATTTCTGACAGCGCATCCAACTTGGCACAGGCCAACAAGGTGAGGGGGTCTGGCAAGTGGATACAGCCCTTTTTTTCACTAAGGATCTCGGAAATGTTTCAAAGGCATGCAGTTATTTAAGTTTGCTGACCTGGGAATGCAGCAAATCTGGCACCCTGCTCACCATCTCCAGGACCCCGACTCCATCTCTGACAAGCTTTGCTGCAGGACTTCAACAAGAAGGTGCCTTCACAGCAGGGGCAGGAGACGCAAATGTAAGCCAGGTTTGTCTTTGCTGTTCATGACAAGGCACCTCAGCCCAAATCCAAGTCCAGCCCAGCCAACTGCTGGAATAAACCGCAGAGGCCCACAGTGGTAAGCAAGCACCACCTTTGGTAGGCAACCCCCAACACCTTCCATCTCTTTCTGCGCACAGAGTCAGTTTAAAGGTGTACCAGGTAGTTTGCAGAAGCAGTCAGGATTTAAGAGGGGCAAGATGCAGTTTGGTCCTATCACCTCAGGCACGATTTTTTGCATCAGTGGCCTCAGGCACCCCAGCAAGGTGTTCCCACAGGTATTTATTAATGATCATACAGCTGTTCATCTCAGCTACTTCACTTTTCAACCACCACAATAAGCAGATCTAGCCATATTCCTATTTTGCAGATGAATCTATGATCCTCTTCTATTTTGCTGGCTTGAGAAAGGCACTATACTCAGTTAATTGCAACTCAGTTGAATAAGCAGCCTTCCCTTGAAACAAACAGCAATTTTCATAGGAAAAGCTCTCTTCCAGTGTAGTCCCAACAGAAGGTGCTGTCTGCACACAAGTGACAGCACAAAACCTTGGTTTTCTCCCTGCCTGGTGGGCTTTGACATACGGATGCTTCTGTTTTGCAGAAGAGCTTGCACAGTTCAGGATGCAGAAGGGGTACCGGAGGCTGGCCTTGCACTCATAGGAATATTAATTTAAACGCAAGTCAGCTGCAAGGGACAGAGCTACTCGCATGTTTAACCTCAGGTATGTGCTCAGCCCCAAAAGACACCACAGAACTTGTCAGCACCACGTGTCTCCACACAGCAAGGACTCAGTCCCTTCACCAATGCTGGTGGTTCAGGGCAATGAACTTGCTGGTGGAATCAGGGCAATGGGGCAAATGGTCGC
>NW_010233239.1:1310-1613 GCF_000690775.1 Eurypyga helias | reverse complement strand
CTGTCAGAAGGGGAGGCGCTTCAACTGCTCGTACGTGATAAAAAACTGCAGGGAACGTCAAGGAACTGGGGCAAACGCAGGGAGCAGCTGCAGCCGGCGCCCGCCGCCAGCAAGCCACGCCAGCTCCAGGCTTCCCTCGGGAAACAGGAGCCCGTCCAGGAACCGCAGCACCTCTGGGAGCTCAGGCCAAAAGCCTGAAGCCCAGCGCTCGAGAGGCCTGGCGCTACAGCCAACCCGCCGTGCGGCTGCACTGAGCCCCGACCGCCGCCCCAACCCGCCCTTAGAAGCGGCAGGCACCGCCCG
>NW_010233239.1:614-1294 GCF_000690775.1 Eurypyga helias | reverse complement strand
GGCAGCTTACGTCCGTCCTGGCAGGACAGGGAGTCCGCTCTGGGCTCCCAGAGGTGTCCCTCAAGGTGTCTGCTCTGCACTTCCCGTTACCGCTCGGCCTTCCCCTGCCTGCCCAGACCCACGACCTCCCAGCACCACACGGAAGGATACGATGATGTTCCAGGGACCGAGCCGAAGCCAGTTGGGCCAGAAACCTTTATAGAGTGCGAAGAAGCCCTCGCTCTTCCATGTCTGGGAGGAGAGAAGAGGCAGATCAATTAGGAGAGACACCAGGTCCCCGCGGTGCCCACCTCCCTAACGCCACCCGAGACAGAACGGAGCTGTGCAGCTGCTGCGGCGCAGGCAGCCCAGGAGGTGCAGCCACGTCACGTGCCGCAGCACGTGAGCCGAATCGAGCTGCGTCACTGACAGAATTTCATCCCACAAGGCTGGGAGGATGCTCAAGGTGAGGCGACCTCCGGAAGGTGACCCTAGGCCCTTCTCTGGGTTGCCTGTCCCTCAGCGACACGCCGCTGTGCAATCCAACTGCTCGTGTCGGCGGCGCGTGGGGCTGGAATCCGGCCAGCCTCCTGAAGACAGGAATTGTCCCACCCCCTCACCTTCACGAGGCCATCCAGCGTGCCCCTGTAGAGCTCCGTGCTGCCCACGATCGCCCGCTGGTTCATCATCCGCGTCCGCAC
>NW_010233239.1:0-325 GCF_000690775.1 Eurypyga helias | reverse complement strand
TGCACTCCAGCAAGTCCCTCCGGGCACTGCCAAGGTGACGCAGACCTGAAGGCAGCCTTTGGAAGCGCACATCCTCCTCGCCAGAGCAAACACTTCTTTGGGGCGGGGAAGGAGGGAGGAAGACCAAAGGCAGGAAGAGGGAGCGTGCAGTCTGCCCCTCCACGCGCGGTCGAGCGCTGGTCACCCGCAGCCCTCGCAGGCAAAGCCAGCGGCAGCGCCAAGAGGAGCACCGCAGTGCCTCCAGTTAAAGTCTCTGCCAGAAGAACGGGGAAACGCAGGTGGAAAGCGACTCCCAGAGGTCTCTGCCCCACGTCCTGCTCAGAGC
>NW_010233238.1:459-1015 GCF_000690775.1 Eurypyga helias | reverse complement strand
TCGCGCCAGCAAGGCGGCTTCGCCCTCGGCAGTCTTCTCCTTGCCCACAGGCCTTGCTCGATCCGGAGAACAGCATGGTTAAAAAGACAAGAGAGGTAGATTACAGTGATGATTAAAAGCAGATTAGTCATCTAGGCTTCGATTTAAAAAAAAAAACCAAACCAAAAACCAAACAACCAAAACAAGATTCCAGAAGATGCCAAGAGGTTGCTGCTTCCAAAACCAGCTTTTCCAAAAGTCTTCTCCCTCCAGAGCGAGTGTGAGTGTGTCCCTGAACGGAGCTCGGGAATTGCTACATTATTCTCCATCACGGGACACCGGTATTGCTGTTGCGCTGCAGTAGGCGACGTGAAAGGCGGATGCAGGATGGTGCTTGTGCTCTCGGACGCGTGGGAAGCTACTTCCGAAGGTACCTCTGGGCCAGGATGGCTGCGTCCAACGGGTTCATGGGCTGGGCGTCGTGGCCCAGGCGTCGCACGGGGGGGATGTTCCCAAACTGCCGCTTCTGTAGGAAGCTCTTGGCCTCGTGCAAGGTGTTCTTCTCCTCGGCCAAGAG
>NW_010233238.1:0-281 GCF_000690775.1 Eurypyga helias | reverse complement strand
AAATGGGCCCGGAAGCCTCAGCGGCTCTATCCCGAGGCGGCTCATCCCAACCCTGCGGGATATGCAGGGGCTGCGGCTGGCTGACCCCAGGTCTCGCGCCCCTCCGAGCCCCACGGAGGGATTGCTGATCCGAACCGTGGCACCGCAGGCGAGAGCTCCTGCAAGACCGTCCCCAGGCAGTGAGGTCACCGGCCACCGCTTCCAACACGAAACGCATTGGCAAGGCAACAGGATGTTTACTCCCATCGCAGAATTCAGCGGGAGCCTGAGCCAAGAGCAAT
>NW_010233237.1:0-9147 GCF_000690775.1 Eurypyga helias | reverse complement strand
ATGATTCTATGATTCTAAGAGCCAGAGCTGTGTGTACCCTGATTATCAAAGTTTTCAGGAGGTTCCTCTGATAAAAAGTATGGCAGAAAAGCAAGTGAAAAGACAGGCCAAGGGTTGACATTCTCTTTATTATAGGCCAGGCATTGCATGTAGTAAGACCCTTGGCAACACTGAGAATTTTCCCTAGTCTGTCCAATGAGGAGAGAATCTTCCAATAGCCAGCAAGGGTGGGTTTTCATATTGGAATGCCACAAGGACAAAAGATTCTCATCCTCCTTTTGACTAATACACAAAGTATGAAGTAAACCAGGTCTTGTAAGGAGTTCCATTCCCTATTCATCTTGTTCTGCATGGAATTGTTATCTAATTTGAGAACAAGGGACTAAAATTCGCATAGACTGAGGTAGCAACGTTAAGAATAATTGTAATTTCACTTCTGAGTTTTGATAGAAGGGCCTAATCCTTCTTGATTCATTCAGTTAGTTTTTGGTTTTGTGTTGGTTTGGTTTGGGGTTTTTTTTTGTGGGACAGATGCAAGCTCAGAAAGGCTAGCTGTACAAATGACGTGCATATGTTTTTGATTAACATTTTAAAGAAATGAGATTTATGCATATGTCAGTTCTTTAATATAGAACCTAAATAATATTAAAGATAGAGCCTACACTAAAGGAAATCAATAATAGTCATTTAAGGACATTATCTACATTTTCCTCTTCTCTGACATGCATACATTCTAATAAAAAAATTACGGTATTTATACTATAGAAGACTAATTGAAGGAACTATTAATGTATGTATGAAGTTTTATAAGGAGTATCATTTGACAATGTAGTGTTGCAAGGGTGGAAAAGGTATTGCTAAATGATACTCCGTAAACAGAGTTCTGCAGTTCTATTCAAAAGTATGAACTGAGGGAATTTCTTAATACGGCCTGTGAGGATAAATCCTTTGATTTTGTGTGTTGTGTATGTCAGGGGTAATGTTAGTTGTCCACAGTCCTGTAGTGCTACCTGCCCCCAAAACACTGGGTCAAATGAGGAGAAAGACAAATGAGGAGGGCTGTGGCTTCCTCATGGATTTGATTCAGATAGCAGCACTGCAAATTGTGACTCTCCATAGACTCAAATGTTTCAGGTGTCATTGGAAATGGGTATTTGCTGGTGTCATTTATACTTTTCCTCTAAGCTCTCAGAATACTAGGAAATCTCCTGTGCTCATGAGATGATTGATTGATTTTTTTAATGGTTCAAATAATAAATTAAAAAATGTTTCTGTCAGCGTTTCCTGAGGCTGTCTTAGTGCAATAGTTGTGTACAGCTTTGAAGAAGGACATTTAACTAAAATATTGGCTTAACAGATGACACACATTCATAAGAATTACTCATTGAAATTCATTTGAACTCAGAGGGATCCTGGAGTAGCAACTAGAAAATCAAGCAAACAGGCTCTTGATTTGTAACAAAACAAAATGTGAAAGAAAAGTATTTGAGTGTTGGAAGTTGGACCCTGTGGAAGCAGGTGGCTTGGTGCATAGTGAATAAGTAATCAACGGAAGATTTAATCTTCAAGGACTGTTTTCCATTAGAGCTATTCCTGTGTAAGCACTTATTGGTTGACCTTAAATAAAGCACTCCATCCTTTTGAAATAATGGCTTACTTCCAGGGTCTTTTATCCCAGGGTGACTTGTGTCATCACAGATGAATAGATCATGTATATTTACTTCTTTTTCAGTATTAGGAGTCTTCTTTAAAAAACACAAGAATGCTCCTATTAGTGTACAGGAAGGGCTGTATGGGAGAGAGGCTGAGATGGTGAGTAACTGAAAAGATGAGTAAGCAGAGAATAGTATGGCTACTAAAAACTTGTAATGTTGTCATCTGTCCTTGTCAGTGGCAGTGAGAAAATTATTTGTGCATACAGATGTAAAGATTTTGAATCATGGAAAACAAAAATACACAAATCAAGCTTGGATGTGATGTCACCTGGTAGTTTTTGAGTGTCTTCTAAGTGCAACTTTTTCCAGGGAGCTGGAATAAATTTATTTACACTTTGGGGTCACTGAGAGCTAAATCTCAGTCAATGGGTCTCAGAGTACCTCCAAACAGCAACGTGTAATGCTTGGTCAGGTAATATTGCTGTCCCTTCATCTTTGTTTTGAACTGACAGTAACAGAACAGATGGAAGGAGATAAGAAACGAAGACAAGGCAGCTACAGAATACATCAAGGTTAGTGTTGTGGTTTAACCTCAGTTAGCAATTAAGTACCGATCTGTCCTGACTAAAACCAGCACGGTTCTCTGGATGCTAACACACTTAGCTGTCTTGGGACCTTGCACAACTGTGAGCAGAAAAAAGGGAACGAATACACTTATGGATAGAAAGAAATCTGGACTCAAAAGTCTGATATTCCGCAGATGTGCAGAAAAGATCGAGTGCTCATAAGCCAACAAAATTTATATACGTGATGTGAATTTGGACAGCAAGTTAAACAATGAAATGATGCAAACCTTACACTAAAACACTTCAGATACTCAATACAGACTCAGATAGTTTGAATTACATTTGTATTGGAGTGTAATAGCAGCGTAAAACCCTAATCTAAGGCACTTCTGGTCATTTTAGCCAAAACCATGGCGTAACTACTAGGATTAACATTTTTGAAAGCAATTTGGTTTTTCTCCCCCTTACAAGACCTTTTATTTTTCAAGCAGTATGACATTTGTTCTGAGAGAGAGGAGTAAATCCTATGGCAATCTAGTTTTAGAAGCTGCTGTAGAGTTGATTGGGATAGTTTGCCTGAACTCTCTACATTATAGGTGACAAAGCTATAAATTATTTTTCTGATTACACCTTACCCTGTCTGTAGATTGGTTTAGTGGCTGCCCAACTTGGACACTTCAAGCAGTCCCAGAACAGCTAATGAATGAGATGCAATGGTAAGAGCAATTAGCAGTGTCTCAGGAGCTGAAGGATATCAGATACACAGTGCAGGCAGACAGGTCAGCGCTGGGGAAGTTACACACAGAGCTGAGGACATAGTGATCTTCCTGCAGACTAGAAAAGGTAGTGGGATGCATGGCAGAGAGCAGGATGAATCTGCTGAGTGGACCTGGAGAGTGGAAGAGTATTTAAGGCATAGGAGGGAGTGACTTCAGGGCGTTGTATCTCTAGAACACCCCCAAACATGATGCTTTGTCTTAATGTAGAGTTGAACCCCTATTACCATTTCGGAAGAGAAGCTTATTAATCATAATTTTGTAGCTGACATTTTTTACCTGCAAGCTCACTGAGAAGGATGTAATCATGTTGGCAAAAATAGCAGCACTCTAAGTCTTTCTCTTTGAAACAATTTGTTTTGAACAGATACTTTAATTAGTGTTTTAACACAGATGCAAAAAAGCCAGGATTATTCACAACTTTGTTAACTAGAGCCAGCCTGTCATTATGCTAAGCATTATGTAATATAAACAAAATAGAGGTGGTGCCTACACATCTTATGCTAACTGATGCACTTTATAGAAATACAAATAGCTATTTATGCAAGCAAATAACTGCAGAACAAACAGTAAAATTCCCACATTGCAATGCTAGCAAATAATAGCACAAGTATTTGTGAACATGCAGAGCAGTTCAAATGCCAGTGTTTGTCCACAGCAATATAAATAGGTATGCAGGTGCTACAACACAGAGCTGGACCAGTGAATCCACCCAATTAGCCAGTGGCCTGATTAGCCTGTCACTATAGTTTTCTGGATTGCACCAGTGTTTATCTGCAGATTACGTACAGCAGCTTAGAAGTGAGACACTGATGGTCCACCTTGATTTCATGTCAATGTAATTCCTGTGTTATGTTATATTCTATTATAAATCCCAGGATTATTATCAGGTATTATTATTCTCTGTGTGTTTTAGACTTGAAGTGGGTTCAGCCTTCAGTGGGTTTCAAGTTTAGAAACCTACCTTTGTTACACCCACACTCTTACATCGCTTGGATAGCATCAAAAACAGGAGAAAAGAATTATTAATAATGATATCTGTATGTAATAATTCTCAGTTTACTACTGGAAGCTTGACTTCATTCCCATTTTTAACCTTTTCTTCCACGAGATACTGTTGTCTTCAGCTTTTCCTCATGACTCTTTTGGTACATTCTTACATTCTGTCGACTACTGTATATCTGACTTCATAGCGCTTGAACTGCTGACCAATGTAATACATAGAAAATGTAAGATTGCAGGAAAAAAGGGAAAAACTTTGAAGTTTTTTTCTTACCTTTTAATGTGTTCCCACAGCACAGAAGATAAAAGCAGCCAAAAATATTTCCACACCCAGTTGCTTTGTAGTGTTTGCTTTATTCTCAAGAGGAAAAAAAAGTTTCTGTATCAGGTCTCCTTAGCCTTTTTAGGAAAAACTTCTCCAGCAGAATCAGAAAATGGACAGTTAGTAAAAGGCTGAACATGATGCTAAGAAGTCCAAGCATGTTTTAAGAATATAGGCCAAAAAAACCCACCCCACTATAAAAGTGGGCTACCCTAAATCTTATTTTCAGATTACCTTTCTAGTCTTACTTCCTTTGCACATCAGGGACGTGTTCTGCAATTCCACACTCAAGGATGCGTGTGGATTTTGGGTCCAGTAAGTCTTGGACCTGAAATCCTAAAGCACCTCCTAAAATTTTTTTTTCTGTCTCTTCTGGCACATGTATATGCACACTTGGTCTTGTTACTTAGATAAGGAGTTTGAAGAATATATTGTTCCTGTGCTTTGTGCTGGGATGGGGAGCAAAAGGAAAGGCATTTCTGCTGTTTCCTTCCATTTCCTGTGTAAGCAAGATGGGTGATGTCAGAAGGTATAAAAAAGCACATGAATAATTTGATTAAGGAACTGAATATATGTAGAGCCTGTGAATGTGCTTGTCTGAGCATTTGGGACCTGGACTTTAAAATAGTGGTGTACCAGATTCTGAATTTGTAGGTTTTACAGTAGTGTAACTGCTAGTTACACTGATTTTCATGAAATAATTAATTTACCTGATACTAGCATGAAATCTTATCAGCACCTTAATGCCCCTATTTGTAATTACCACTGCTGAAAAAAATGAATTATATAAAAATGGGAAGTACCAGAAGTTTTTCATAAAAGTTAAATTGCTATTAAGAAAACCCTCTTAAAAGCCATTTACAAGCATTAGTGAGTTTAATAAACCAACAAACATAAATGATCGTAGTATGGCAGTTAACAAAGGCTACCCTTGGAAGACTTTGAATTTAGATAGCAAACTTGCAAGCATTTCACAGTTCACATGCACAAATGCTTGGTGTGAGCAAGTCATGGAATGTCATCATAGGGAATGCATATGTCCTAGAGCTGGAGACTATCTTGGTAAACCTGCAAAAGTGTTTGAATTGAGAACACAGATGCAGATATTTCATGTGCACTTGCCGGTTTTGTAGTCACCATTAGATTCGTCACAACTTAAAAGATAAGAGTTAAATTTCCATTTAATTAAATGCTATTATACTTTGAGTAATTTCTCTTATAAACATGTAACAAAATCTTCCCGAACTGTAAGTATCTGTCCAAATTCCTTTACTGAAGTTCTCACAATGCCTGAGTTTTCAGGAAACATTCTTTGAGTAACACTTAATAATTTAGTTCTTTGTAACATTTTTTCCCCCTTTTTTTCATTTTCAGTCACTATTTCATTGTGCCTTAAAATAAAAGCAAAGCCTAAAAATCATAATTTTCTACCTGAAAGAATATTGAAATTAAAGCACATAGAAGAAGGTTCTAATTAGAGCATGCAAAAATAGAATGACATAAATTCTTCACTTTTCAAGAACTACAAATTGCACATTAAGTGTTTGAGTTCAGAGCAAAAGCTCAGAGTATTAACCTCGATCCTATAAACCCTTTCTCCTGTGATAAGTCCTTCTTTGCCTGAACAGTCTGACTGATGTTAATGGCTTGAGTTCTCAAATTATATACCACAGTTCAGTAGGAAATTAGCCTTTGAAATTTTGGCAGACTATATTATGGCCCCATAATCTGCCTACATTAGTCTTTCCTCTCTCTACAAGACACAGGGAATAGTTTGTATGACTGATGCGATGACAGTGAAGACTGTGGCTGTGTGGAAGGATTAGAGATGGTGGTTCTTTTGTTTTTGGAGGGTCACCGTAAGCTGTTTACTGTATGAGGCCTGATCAATGTGTATTTACTATGCATATGTTTGCAGCCACTGCTTGGGTTCTCTGCTGCGTGCGTGGGATTTCCAGGCTGATAGTAGATGCTGTGGAAGTATCTGATGATGCCAGCAGGTATTCAGCCACTATATAGCAATGTGTAGTGATTTGGGGAATGTCCATTAAGAAAAGCTCACAAAACAAAACCCAACAAACACACACCCAGGCATACAACAAATCCAGCTCTTCAGAATCATTCCAGAAAGACATGACTGGGGAAAATGCAGATGTATGACAGAACTAGTCACAAATGCCAAGAATAAGTAGGGACAGATTTCTTAAGAAGCAGTTATTCATTCTTGTGTCTTTCCTTTCCGCTTTGATTGATGCCTTCTATTCCCTCTTCCCACACACAATTATTCATTTCTCATTTTTCTTACAGCAGTATTCCCATTTTCTTCTGTGCATAAAGCATGACCCCTCTGATTTCAGCAAGGCTTCCCCTTATCCTGGCTTCCCCTGCACTGCCTTCAAGTAATTAGCTGACTAAAACTGAGCGATGTGTGTGGCTGTACTTACCAGAAGTAAGGTAATGTGAGATGTATTCTATGGTTTACTCTTCATGTGTTGCCGGAATCCTTGATGCATGTTCCTTGCAGATCCTCTGTATTAGGAATGAAAACAATCCGTGTAAAAAAATCCAGCCAGGGATTGCTTATCTCTGATGAGAGCTGGGGGATAAGTGTGTGGAGAAGACAGCAGTGAAAACTATATTAAAAAAGTAGATACTGATGCAAACTCTGAAAGTATATTTTGTTCTTGTTTCTGATTTATGTTCTTTTGGTGAAATAAGAAAGATAATAACTTTAAGTTCACTCTGAGGCTCCTTGTTCTATATGCAAAACATGCATCTTTAGTTTGTTGTAATTGTAATTTTGTTCAATTAGAATACTATTTTGAAGTGGAAAGTATAAAATTAAACCTGAAATGTTCAGAAATTGCCTTACCCATATGTTCAATAAGATTATTCATAAATTTGATCAGAATTTAAATCATTTTAAGTGCCAAATGCTCTTATATAGTGTCAAAACACCCAAGTCTAGTAATATCGGTGTTTAAAAACCCAAATAATTAATAGCTTATAGACTAAGTACAATCCTAGTGTTCATGTAATATTTCTAGTGTACTAAAAAATAGTACAAATGCCTCAATGAAATGAATCACCTTGATAAAACTGAACTGAAAAATTACTTTAACCTTTTTGAAACAATCCATTTTGACATTTTCAAAATGAAACAAGAGCCAAGATTTCACGTAGACTTTTAGCACTGAAGCTGTCATAAAAATCAACACGTTATCATGATGCATTTTGAAAGAGAATGCATTGTATTTTCTAGTTAGAAAATGTTAGTTGTTCATCAGTCTTTTTGTTACTTGACTCTACTGTTAAAGAGATTTGGGAACTTAGAGCATGTGCCTCACTTGCCTTTAAATTGTTTTTTACACGTGCATTTTCTTTGAACGCTTTTTCACCTTTACTAACTGAAGTCCTGAGGTACAGACCTACTTTAGAGCAAGGACACACTTCTGATCTGAAGCTTAACTTCAGCTGGTTCAAAGAACCACTACCCCACCAGAATGCAGTGGCAAGGTGGCTATAAAGAACAGTTGTACACCAGGCCTGTAAATTTTAAATTTCATCCACAATATTCTCCTTCCAGGAAAAGGATTTTTGTCAATGTGGTGTGCATTGACTAGGCAGGTGTTTATTAGAAGAAGACATCTCCTGAGCGATCAATCGATTTGGAGTTTGATTGAATATGCGAACACTGGTACTGTGCTTCTGTACCGCAGTTGGTCTCAGATCCCCAGATGACTTGTGATGGAGGGACATGGAATCTATTTTTTTTTTAATAGTAGGGGAAATTAAGGAAAAATCGGCATTTAAGAGACTGCTGCTTATGCCATTTTCAACCATGTACAGATGTTCAAGTTACAACTGATAGTAACTTTCTCTGAACTATATCCCTCTGTAAAAAAGTTAGAGTAGGTTTTTCCCTTTTTCTTTCTTTTCTTTTAAAAAATCTCAGTAATGTACTGTTGCAGTCAGACACAAGCAAGTTTGACAGAACATCGCTGAGCCTGATCCTGTTCTCTGCTTTACTTGTCTAAAGTCACTCCAACGCAACAAATGCAGTCACATTATGGCAAAACTAGTGTTGGAGCAGATTCAGACTGGCAGAACAGAAGCCTACTGATCAGCTAAATCCCAGGGTGGGGGCGTACAGACAGGAGAATGACATGTGGCTTTTCATAGCTAAACCCAGATAATAAATCTCATTTTGGTTAGATCTCGGTAGATGAATGAAAGTGGTTACAAAGTGAGTGTTAATTAAACAGACTGTCTAGTTTTCATCTCTGAAGAGATCAAGTGCTATTTCACTTACATAAAAGAAATACTACATTTTACTCATGGTGGCTTTGATAGAAATAGTTCAAAAGAATACTTTTTTTTTTTTTAAGATTTCCCAAATGTTTCCTTATATGACAGAGCCCCGACAACAAAACTGAAAGCCTCACCAGTCATGTAACGTATAATAAAGTGGCATACTGAGAAACACATTCTGGATCAGATCCTAAGTCCATTTTAATGAATTCAACTTTTTCCCTTGACTTCTCTTAAGTGTCAATAGCTCTGACTGAAGAATGAACTTGACCATACTTCCTATTGCAGAAGATGTCAATTTTCTTAGCCCCGACAACAAAACTGAAAGCCTCACCAGTCATGTAACGTATAATAAAGTGGCATACTGAGAAACACATTCTGGATCAGATCCTAAGTCCATTTTAATGAATTCAACTTTTTCCCTTGACTTCTCTTAAGTGTCAATAGCTCTGACTGAAGAATGAACTTGACCATACTTCCTATTGCAGAAGATGTCAATTTTCTTTTTCTTCTCT
>NW_010233236.1:0-662 GCF_000690775.1 Eurypyga helias | reverse complement strand
TGCCAGCATGTCCAGCACGGCAGCACTCAGTGGTGGTGTGACTTCATTCAGGCCACTGTAGTCCACTGTCAGTCTCCATTCTCCATCAGATTAACACACTGGCCATATAGGGCTGTTAAAGGGTGAGTGGGTTTTGCTGATCACCCCTTGGCTCTCCAGCTGAAGAATCAACTTCTGGACGGGAAGTAAAGAGTCTTGGTTAGTACGATACAGACGCCGGTGCACTGTTGTTGTAGGAAGTGGCACCTGTTGGTCTTTAACCTTTAGCAATCCCACAACAGAAGGGTCCTGTGAGAGACCAGACAAGGCAGAGAGCTGCTCAATGCCGTCAGTCTCTATAGCAGCTATCCCAAAAGCCCACTGGTAACCTTTTGGGTCCTTCAAGTACCCTCTCTTGAGACAGGCAATGCCAAGGATGCACGGGGCATCTGAGCCAGTCACAATGGGGTGTTTTTGCCACTCCTTCCCAGTCAGGCTTACTTCAGCCTCCAACAAAGGTAGTTGTTGAGAGCCCCCAGTCACATCAGAAATACTGATTAGTTGTACCCCCCTATAGTTTGATAGCATAAGGGTACACTGCGCAGGCATGTTTACTAGAGCTCTGTATTCCTGCAGTGCTGATGTTCCAGGCTATCAAATCATAGAATCATAGAATCCTTTGG
>NW_010233235.1:5315-6077 GCF_000690775.1 Eurypyga helias | reverse complement strand
TTTAACCCCTTCCTGGCTGAAGCCAGCACAGTTCTTTAAGATATTTATCCAGAACTGACAAATGAAGGATGTAGAAGATGTAATTACAGGTTACCTAAAAACTTGAGGTGATTTAAAATTATGCTTAAGTACAAATTTATCCCCATTGTGTGTTAATCATGAAAGAGTACATTTATTATCTGTTTCAGGGGTTTTTTGAGGGTTTTTTTTTGTTTGTTTGGTTTTTTTTTTACAAGCTGAGAGGTTAAAAATTTTCCTTGAAGTAATAGTACAAAAATACTGTTGTGATCCACAGGAAAACTTTTATCCTCCAGCTGTGAAACTTACTGAAGAAAATACCAAAAAGCACAAGATTGTTATAAATTTTTAATAATTTCCTGAGATTTATGTATTAGAGTTGTTGAAGCACATGTTAAAAGAGAGGATAGCTATAACTATTTCTTTTTTCTCTTTTTTTTTTTTTTTTAATCTTTCTGGATTGAATTGCTGCAAAATAAGCAGAGGAGTAAAAGAAAAAAAACCAACCCTTCATTGCCAATATTTTGATGGGGGTTTGTGTAGTACAGGTGCTAGGCAAAGAAGATACAGGTAATGTAGAGGTGAAGTAGAAATTTTAACTAATTTGCCATATGCTTTAGTAAGTCATAAAAAAATGTGACAAATACATGAATAAACAAAATGCATTATTCAGCAAATCTTGTCATTTACACTTTCATGCAATACTAAAGTTTAGAAACAAAGTTCCATGTTTAAATCCTGTCA
>NW_010233235.1:0-5280 GCF_000690775.1 Eurypyga helias | reverse complement strand
TTAAATAACTTTAAAAATTTATAATTTATTCTCTGAAGCTAGGGAAAAGAGCAGCTGAGCTCTTTTGCAATAATGACCAGCTTCCCCCACTTTCCTGAAATAAGTTTCAGAGATAATGAATCAGTTTCCCGTATTTTGAGGGGAGTTCCTTTAAGAATATATTGCAATTCAAAGAAATCCACCCCACAGAGAAGGTAGACTTAAGGCACACCCCTATCCCCATTGTTTCCTTAATATACACCCAGTATCCACTATTGTCTGTTCCACTCTGATTCACAAAACTTTCTCCATGCAATACCTAGAGCTTAAATTTAATTTTTGGTCTGTAACTTCATCTAGTTATACATTAAAACATTTCTGTCTCAAGTAGAAATAGAAAACAGACCTTTCTGATCTTTCTAGGGCCAAGGACACCACATTCTTCCAGCAAGACCTTAGACCCTTCCACTGCCCTGGCATTCCATGCTTTCTCTTCCCAAGGGTGATTAAATCCACAAGAAATATTTCATAAGAAGCATTTATGTGAATCTGAGTATTCAAATTTACCAGCAATATCAGAATTAAGGGTCCAGTGGATCTTCATCACTTTCTAGTATTCTGAAAAATCTCTCTGAGGAATATGAACAAATGTGAAGCCGTTTTAGCATGACAGTGCCAGGTACCTGACCATCTAAAAATCTACAAATTAAAATGAGTTGAAACATGAATATCATCTCTAAATGCAGAAAACTCTTACCATTGTCTCAGATCTTCAAGTACCTATTACAGTAATTCCCACTGCCTTCAGAGATGCCTACTTGATTAAAGAAGAGCTGATGAGTTGAAGGCTTCCCAGCTGCTAAGCCCAACCACAAAGTCACTGATGACTCAACAGATGGTCCTGCTTTTAGGCCATTGAGAACTTTATGAGCCATTTATCCTCCTTCAGGCAACTCATCATCTGAAATAAGGAACAGAATGATGTACTAATGTGTTTCGTAGCCAAATGTTCTGGGACATTTCTTTCCTGAGTGGCATGCAAATATCCTCAACTTGAACCAAATAGCTATAGAAAAAAATTAGCAGTTAAGCTTAATAAATAAATAAATAAATAAATAAATAAATTCATTAAAATGGTTTGAACAGTATTGTAGATACAGTAGCAGTAATTGTGTTGTCATCTGAAATAAAGCTAGGTTTCGGGGTTTTTTTATGAAAGGGACTTTATAGAGGCTGTGAGACAGCAAGTTTTCTTTTTCCACTTTGTTTTGTTTATTTTTATAGCCACAGCAGGTCCCTGGTATCCACAGCAGGTGCCTGGAATTTGACCACAACTACAATTGTTCTTATCTAGAGTCAAGTGACCAGACAGCATCATAACAAAATCTTCCCATACATTTTTTCATAGCATGTTTTCTTTTCTGACATAAGACAAAGTTAACAAGGCAAAGAACAACCTCTTAAATAGTGTGTACTGTAATAAATGCTCCTCTGTGGAAGATTTTTTGTTTCTGGAAAAAAATAAATTAAAGCCACTGTGTCTTTAAGCCAATAATATCTCAATATATACTCATATGTGTGTTATATGGATACAGTGTATCTTCTAGAGAAATCTATTGGCTCATATCCAGCCTGTTCTCTCACAAAGGGGTCAGTAGGGTTTCCCAAACAGGACATTTTAACCAATTACTTGTTTTTCTGAAATATATCTTACTGTTTATGAGTGGTAAGTTTCTTCAGGGCCCAGGAAAGAGGCCTTCATGTGTAGTGGGATCATAAAAATTAGGGAGGTGTGTCTGAATGAACTAAAAGATTACTAAAAGAGAACTGAAAGAAGGTGGGAAAAATCTTACTTTCAATTAATTATTTCATTGTTTGGCACTGATGTTAACCCAACCACACTATGAAGTAGTAGCAAGAAATGCAATCAGTTCACCCACTACATATTGAGTCTTGACCCGCTAGCTACTTCAACAAATGGACAATAAAAGATACTCTACATTCCATACAAGATGCTAATTTGATTATCTCTTTCATATCAGGCCTTAATTCATCCTTTCTTCTTATAAGAAAGTTATTAATATTCAAGAAGTTATTGCAAGCTCAGAGACCAGTACCACAGAATCTAAATTATTTTCTGTGTATTTTTTCAGGCACTTAAAACCCATTCTTATTGTGATCTTAGTTTAAGATGACTATGTTGTAACCCTATTTCAAAAGAATGTGTTGCAAATGTCCGGTTTTATAAGATCAGTTGTTTTGTTGTCCTTACTGTTATGGCCTCTGCTGACCCCACCACAGTAGCTAAGGGTCGATAATAAAGTCATCAACAACCCTCAGTAGCAAAACTGTGTGACTTTCAGTGAAACCACAAGAGCTTGTTAGTTGTGCGTGATAAAATTGCTGATTTTTAATGTTATATTGAAGTTGCAGGTCAGCATTTCAAGTCTGTATTTTCATAAATAATTCATTTCTTATTATTGAGCATTTATGAAAAAAAGAATGAAAAATGAAATCAACAGGGATGGCAATGTACTCCAGTCTTGGTTGAAAAAAATCCCAAATATTGTTCTCTGTCTCTAGTGTGTGTTTGTAGTGGTGTAACCCTTATCAAACTTGCTATGGGGTCTCTGACAAGCTATTTATTGCTTAATTCTTTTTCCTTTCTGCACCAATAAAACCTTTATTCTAAACATTTACTATTGAATAATAGAAGCCTGCTGTGAGATCATTCCCACTGATTGAAGGCTGATTTTCATGTAGCAGCTGTCACTAGGTATTCCACATGCTTAAGCTCTGTCATTAGAGAGGAATCACAGATCCATTTTGGACTGTAGATCATGTCATTGTGGTGACTGTGAGCCTGCTGAGCTAATTTTCTACAGAAAGGAAGTGGGACCTCAGCTGAACAAATAAAAACTTGTTCAATCTAAGAATATTTAAGCAAAGAGATGAAGGTTATAATTCCTGTTATTGTAAGGATGTTGCAATCCATACTTCCTTGTGTGATCAGACCACTGGAAAGAGAGAGCTACAGCGATGAAGTCATTATCTCAATGACAACACTATTTCATTCCATTTAGTTCATTTGATTGGACAATATTTAGTAAGTCTTGCATTCTGTACTTAGACTTTCTTGGCTTGGATTATTCTTCCTGTACCTGATAGGCCTTGTAAATATTCTGGTGTTAAAATAATCAGTAATAATGATCTACTACTAATGAAATTTAAAAAGTGTTTCTAACTACTGTACATGAATATACTGATATATTTCTTAACACGCTACAACGTATGTCAGCAGATGGCAGGTTGTTATAGTACAGTAGTGAATTTCTGGTTCAGTATTACTACACATCATATAAATCCTCATGAAGTTGGGAAAAAAATATTTCTGGTAAATGATTCTCTTCCAATTTTGTATGAAAGTGCCAATATACCTCCTTGAAGTGGTAATGGCCTTGCATAGCCCATTTTAAAGATGATAAATAGGTGTATGCACATTATGAAAAAATCTGAGAAGTTACAAAGTGTATACTGAGTTGTTTCCTAGCCAAATGTTTGATAAGCTATAGGTTTACATTAATTTTATCTTTTCAGTTGAAGTTATATGTTTGAAAGTTATGTCACTAAAATCCTTTCAGACAGAAAGTTGTCTCCAAGCCTCAAAGGAGGAACTTTTGAAAAATACATTTCTTTTTTTGTAGAGATTAATTCAATTTATTTTACCAGGGTCAGTGAAGTTTAGATAATATGGCAGGTGCCTCAGATTTGCCCAGAAATCTTGGTCCTGTGTGGCTGGTAACAACAGAGACAAAGTCACACCCAACAAGCCGCCAAATTTTTTGCTTTAATCAATATCCTCAAAGAAATACCCACTAGATCTGCTACATTCTCTTCTCCAGCTCACTTTACACTTTCTTCTCATCCCAGAGTAAATTAGGTGAAAAACAAGAATGCAAACAGTATGAGGTGTCCACACTAGACAGCTTCTGATAGCACAGTATATCCTCCGATTTGAAACTGTAGCTTCAGATTCACAAACTTAGATTTAGAAATGAACCCTCAAGGGATCTGCAATGGAAGAGTATTAGATGGTTTTGAGAAAATTTTCTACCCATGCTTTGTCCCCATTTCCTGTCTGACAAGATCTGTAATACTCCTGCGTATTGGTATTCCCATGTTGTTAATGGTGGTACTAAATCACAGAGGAGCACTAAGCTTTCCAGAAAATGCACTAGAGAGAAAAAAATATTTCATTACATTGACAAAATCCACTATTTGTAGAACAAAAAATTCCAGTCCTGTTGTGTGCAGCTATGTGGCTGTTTCTGATGTGTGATATATATGTACAGGCACAACATGGATACCTGTTGTTGGAGGACAAGGTATGATGAAAATCACTTGTGTAATCCATTAACATACCTCTCCTTTTATCGATAAATGTGTTCACATTGTGATCGTGTTCTGTTTAATATGAAAGTAATGAAAGTAGGAAATTACTTTGTTTCCTATGTTTAGCTTTAGAAAAAGAAATTATTAGGGTCATGACAGGGCTATGAAATTGAAGCCTGAAAATTTCAGAGGGTTATGAAAAACTGAATAAGCAAAGGTGTACTGGAAATGTCTGTAGGCCCTAAGTCTAGCTTTTCTTAGATCTCCAGCTGCAGTGTGGAGAAGGTTTGTGCAAAGCCTTCAATACTGTCCCACATGACATCCTTGTCTCCAAACTGGAAAGACATGGATCTGATGGACAGACCACCTGATGGATAAAGAACTGGCTGGATGGTTGCACTTAGAGAGTGGTGGTCAACAGCTCAATGTCTGAGTGGAGACAAGTGATGAGCAGCGTTCCTCAGGGGTCAGTGTTGGGACCTGTACTCTTTAACATCTTCATTAGTGACATGGATGATGACATTGAGTGCACCCTCAGCAAGTTTGCTGACAACACCAAGCTGTGTGATGCGGTCGACATGCTGGAGAGAGGGGATGCCATCCAGAGGGACCTGGACAGGCTGGAGAGGTGGGCCACTGCCAACCTCATGGAGTTCAACAAGGCCAAGTGCAAGGTCCTGCACCTGGGTCGGGGCAATCCCAAGGACAAGTACAGGCTGAGTGGAGAATGGATGGAAAGCAGCCCTGAGGAGAAGGACTTGTGGGCACTGGTGGATGAAAAGCTGAACAGGAGCCGGCCATGTGAGCTGGCAGCCCAGAAACCCAACCGTATCCTGGGCTGTATCCAGAAAAGTGTGGCCAGCAGGTTGAAGGAGGTGACTGTCCCCCTCTACTTTGCTCTTCTGAGAC
>NW_010233234.1:1062-1663 GCF_000690775.1 Eurypyga helias | reverse complement strand
CCAACACCGACCCCTGCGGAACGCCCTCAGGCTGGCTGAGGCCCAGCAGAAAGGCAGGATGGGGACAGCGAGGGACCACGAGCTGCTGCTCCACTGTTCTCCCTCAGGGATGCCCAACAGCAGCTCCAACTCCCGATATGCAGAGCCATTACGGGCCCCTTCGCAGGGCTCCTGGTGCTGCCCGATGCAGAACAGCGCGGAAGGTGCTGCCACAACTCCGCAAACCGACCCGCTCCCTTGTTTCAGTTCACACGTCGCTGGCAGTCAGCATCTGCAAGGATTCTTCTGGGCCACAGCTGTTCCTCTGCACATCCCAGGACTCCCACTCTCCTGCTTCTGGCCCTTCACAGCCTGACAGGCGGCTGGAGTTTCTGGATCGGAGGGTTTACGGTCCATTTTTGTGTAGAGAACATGCCAAGAAACATGCCAACACCCACGCTGCCACATGAAACATTTTGTAGGATCACTTTATGTACGAGTCGGTACCTCGATTAAGGAGCTGCATTCCGATACATCCGCGCAGCCTACCGCGTTCTCAGCACCAGGATCCGCGACGCAGCTGGAACGCACCGACCAGCTCCGTCCTGCCGCGCAGAACACG
>NW_010233234.1:0-1033 GCF_000690775.1 Eurypyga helias | reverse complement strand
TGCCGCCTCTTTGCACACCCACTCCCCGGTGACCTGCGAGCATGGCCAGAGACCCCCCACTCTGTTCCGTGCGACGCGTCGTCATCCCGCACCGCGGTTTGTCACCTCGTCGCTACCGAGCCCGTGCCGCCTGCGGTGCGAGAGGCTGCTAGCAGGGAGGAGGAAGAAAAGCCCCAACGGAAGAGTTCAGGCCAGATCTCACGAGGTTCCCCAACTTTCTGCTACAGGAGGTCAAAAACAAGTGTTTAAGAAAAAGCATTGCTACAGATCCCAGGAATCCAGAGCTACTTGTGCCGAATGGCTAAGCCACAGGGCACCTCGGCTCCAGCGAGAGGAGGAGCCACCGGAGGGGCAGAAGACGATTTTCGCGCACCCGCGGCGTGGTTCCCGGCAGACCCCGCCCGCTCCCTGCGGCTTCCTCCCGGGTCCCTCCACGGACACGCAGGAAAGGAGGAATTGAAGAGCGAGCCACAGGACCGCAGACCCTCGCTCGCTCCTCGGTGGAACCGACAGCCCTGCAGAGGACAGGGCACGTGGGCAGGTGCCGAGGTTTGCGCTCTGAGCGCGGAGAGGAGCACGTCGGGAGGCTGAGCCCTCTCTGGGTTCCACACCTGGCTACAGGGCGGGCGCTTGCCGATGTCACCCCCTTGCAAGTGGCGGGGAGCGAGGCTAGCGGAAGCACGGCGTGGTTCCCAAACTGCTGCCAGGTCCACGCTGCGGCCATCCAGCGTGGCTGCAGGTCACACCGCGCCGTTCCATCCTCCCGCCGGTTCAGACTCTGGCATGGCACTGGCAATTAGACTCCAGCGCGGCACTGGCGAGTATTTCCTGAGGGTTTTGCGAGAGTAAACAGTCGTTCTGCAAAGCCGTTTTTGCGCTGTTCTTCCTGTCAGGTGGGGACCGGACGCGGCCAAAGCCTGGGCTCACGGAAGGACACACGTGGGGTCTCGTTTCTTCCACTTTCGAACAAAGCTTACTTTATTTAGGACGCAGCGGCCGGCGACACTGCCGCAGCGCTGACCTCGTGCTTGGC
>NW_010233233.1:7134-7647 GCF_000690775.1 Eurypyga helias | reverse complement strand
TGGCATCTCCTTCCAAAAAGTGCTTGCCGGTGCAGGAGGTGGGATGTGTGGTCTGGTTTCGGATAAAGTGAGGATTAGATGTTTCTCCCCCCAAGTATCTTTCCACCTGCGCTGAAGACCGAGCGGGTGCTCCTGGTGCAAGATGCCCGTGCTCGTGAAAGCGCGGCAGGGCAGGTAGAGCTGCCTCCGTGGGCATGGCCTCAGGTACCCAAGCTTTCCTGCCAAACATCACTGCCGGCGGAGTCTACAGCTGTCTACAGTCTCACTGCCATGGACTTCCAGTCCATGAATCCGGGTTGGCTTTTTTTTTTCTTCCTTGTAAAGCTCACACGCTTCATCCTCTTGAGTCATCCTGTGGCAATATATTCCAGTTTAATTATACATAAAGTACTTTGCTTCTTCAGACTTTCTGCCTAGGGTTTCATTTTTTGCCCTTTTGTGATTCTTACTCCTGGGTAACTGGTGACAGGACAAGAGGAAACGGCCTCAAGCTGCATCAGGGGAGGCTTTGAT
>NW_010233233.1:0-6976 GCF_000690775.1 Eurypyga helias | reverse complement strand
GGATGATCTTACGGGTCTTTTCCAACCTGTGTGATTCTGTGAATTGCAGCTGCCAATTTTCCTTCTCCAAGCCACTCATAACTTTACAGAGCTCATCAAATCACACCAGTTTTCTCTCTTCCAGCTTGCGTAGTTTTATTAATCCTTCTTAATATAAAAGGTATTCCAGATCTTTGAGTATCTGTGCTGCCCTTTTCCTTGTTTACGTTGCGATAAAGAAGCCAGAATTACGTGCAGCGTTCGGGGTGTGAACGTACAGTACAGATATGTACCATGGAACAAGATGCCCATCTCTTGTCCTTACCCATTTTTAATTATTTCTAACACTCATTTTCTTTCTGTGACCTTCACCAGCCCAGAGCCAAACTTTTCATCAGACTGCTCAGGGTGACTCCAGATGTCTTTTCTGAGTGGCAGCCAATTTAGGAACCCTTGCTGTGGCTGTATGGTCCTCTTCCACGCGCAGTGTTTTGCATTTATCAGGGGTTCATTTGTCATTAGATAACGTGGTCTCCGGAATCATGAGATCTGCCTTTCCCAGCCAACTTTTTTCCCCCCCCCCGAATAACTGAATAGTCTTGGCCATTTTTTTTGTTTTGATATAAACCATCTCGTGTAAATTATATGAGTATGTTCAGCAGAACCTGCCACTCTTACTGGCGGACTCCTTTTCGTTTCAGTCTTAAAATAGTTACTCCGAATTGTAAATAAATGTTTATATGAATACTAGTAAGACTGAACATTTATAGTACTTGTGTTCTTGAAGAGTTTTTGGTGAAGAGTCTGGCCAGATGTTTTTTGAGGTTTGAGACTGCTGTGTTGACCAGCTCACTAGTGTCTGCACGCTTACTGACTTTCCAGAGAAATCTTGGGGAAATACACTTCAGAGAACGTGGCTTCTCTATGCAAAAATGGCACCTAGGGCTACCAAATATTTCCATATTTGATCTCCTGTCCGGAAATACTCACAGACCCATCATGTGGTGCATAATTAGGAAGCGCCGAGCTTTCCAAAATCGCCAGGTGGCGTAGCATAGGTATGTGGGGTGCTGACAGGAAGCCAGGAACTTTCTGTTTGCTCACCAATGCGAAATAAGCCGAAGCAACGCTTTTTGGGAGCTGCTCTGCCAGGCGTGAAGCCTTCTGCTTGGGTTAGGCTTGCCGACGGACGATGGACTTCTCTCTCCGTGTGCCCTGTGCAAGTGTTTGATGTTGCTGCTGTCTGAGGTCCTTGTTTGGTCACCCTGGTTGTGTTAGTTACGTATGCTTATGTATTTCAGGCAGTTCTTCTACTAGGACAACATTTCCAGGCAAAATAAGGTGCGTTTAGAAAACGAAGGCAGGCAATACCCATTACCTAGATAAACCTGGTGGCAAAATCTGGAGAAGTGTGTTTATAAAAAGGTTAAGAAGTTAGTGAAAGTGGGCTGTTAATACTTGGGGAGCCACATATCTAAGAAGTATGTTATTTAGCGCCAAGTGCCAAGGAAATGAATGAGGTGTATCAAAAGGAATTTTATTTTCTTTATAGTGCTTTTATAGCGTTAGCCAAAAGTTCAACAGTGAAAACCACATGGAAGATCAAGAAACGGTAGAAATGTTTAGTAGGAGAGCGTGAAAGAGGTATTCACATCGGCGAGACTGCGGTCATTTATTACCATTATTGGACTAATTTCTTAGCATTGCAGACAAGTAATACTTGGCCGAGCGCCACAGGGAGCAGCAAATACCACATCACAGGAGTACGCACTGCTGCTTCCTAGAAGTTGTCATGGTCTCTATGTAACGTTTTCAGCACGTCAAAATGCCTCATTTCCCCACAGCTGTTCCTATTTTCAGTAACTGTTGGGACATTTTTGCACGTTCAAATATGCATTCATATATTCTGAGCTATATTAAAATGCTTTATGACTCATTTGCCTTTTTGAAGTTGCTTTTTAGCAACATCTGCATTGAAGCGTTTAGGCCATCAGCTGAGTAACGTAGCCTGGTTATCCCTCTGTCGGGATTGAACTCCTGTTTAAGAAAGCAACTCCTGGCTTTAGTCGTAAGATTTTCTTCCCACTGTTTCCAGTTTAAGGAAATTTAGGCTTTTGCCTGTATTTTAGTCACGTACATACTAATGCCTAGAACTGTGAAGATCAGGAGTGGGTAGCAGACTGTTGTCTGTGGGGAACATCAGTAGTGTTACTGTTCACCGCACGGGAATAGCCTCATTGCTCCTCTTCACTTTCTTACTTTATCCTTTCCGTACAGCTTTAAAGACATAACCTGTCCGGGAAAAGTCTCCTTGAACGCGACCTTCGCCGTGTGACACAGCGTTCTCACTGGGCCCTTCAGAGCAATACCAATCAGAATGTAGAGTCGCCAGTTCTCGGTGTTCTGCATAATCCGGTTCTGGCAGCTCTGGAAGGATCTTTCTCAAACAGCGCCCTCCAGAACTGAAGGATGCTGTTACTGTAGACCAGCCAGAAGCAGTTTCTAGCTACCTTACGCATTCAAAAGCTTGGCCGTTTTGTTGTGCTCATGTCTGTATCCCTTTTGTTCTCTTCACAAAAACGTTCAGGTGTTCTTTGATGTGAAGATCGGAGACAGAGATGTTGGCAGAATTGTAATTGGATTGTTTGGAAAAGTTGTCCCAAAGACTGTGGAGAACTTCGTTGCGCTGGCAACTGGAGAAGTACGTTTGCGGTTTTCTTCCACTCTGTACTCTAGTTTGGCTTGGAAGTAAATACTTGTTTAATGCTGTTGGTGAACTGTTGACCTTAAGTCAGCGGAGACGGTGCGAGAGTGCCATCCCCAGGGCTCTGCACTGGTGCCCGCCACCTCCGGTCCTTGGGGCTTGGATCACAAGATGTGGTCGTGAGACGCTGGCTGTTGCCACCTCAGCCGGTCCCTGCCACGCAGACCTAGCGTGCAGAGATGCCGGGGTCAGGCATCAGTCCGGTGAAGACGACGGCTTCCATCACCTGAACAGCAGTACCTGCTTGGCGGCAGTGCAGCCCAGCTGCATTCACCGGCCTCTCGGTTTAATATTTTCTTGCCAGTATTGGTCTCTGGGGGTGCCATACTCTGCGAAATCCGGCCGTTTGCCACGCTGCATGTTGCCATATGACTGTACAGCACTGGATGTTACATTCATTTAAAGAATTATTTCGTTTTCTTAGAGAGGATATGGATATAAAGGAAGTAAATTTCATCGTGTGATCAAAGACTTCATGATTCAAGGAGGAGACTTTACAGCTGGAGATGGATCAGGAGGTAACACGCTTAGTATCTTCCAGGTTTCCTTTACTTTCTTCGAATATCTGCTGAAAAAATGGGCAAAACAGCACATTCCCTCCTTCTTTCGGCTCATGTAAATGAAAAAAAAAAAACCCAAACATCTATTTTAGACCATCTGGTATTTTTCCAAGCATCTTGGAACATAAGCTGCAATTAATTGGATTACCTGATTGAAAGTATGTGTAGAGCTTCCTTTGTCCTCAATTTTTGCAGATAGCTCTTTTCAGTCTGACTTGTCCCCGCCCAAGAAGCGTGGCTGCGCGCAGTGGGCTGGAGTCACGTGACCAGCTGCGCGGCTGTTCCAGGGCACGCTCTCCAAAAGGTGGACGTCTGCACCCTGCCCCCGCCCTGGCTTTGCGGCGGCGCCCCTCCCCTGAGGCACTCCTGCGTTGCATGTATGCGTGAACCAATTCCAGTCGTCCAGCAGAAAGCTAATCTGCGACGAAGCAGTGAAAGCGCGTAGAGGGAAGGCAGGTAGGGAAGGGGCAGGCTGTCCTCCCTGCCCTCGGCTCAGCCAGGTCTGCGGCACCTTCGGGAATGCGCTGCGGGAGGGAATTTCAAAACGTGGGGTTTCTCTCTTATCCGAGAAATTAGAAAATGAGGGTCATGCCCTCTCCCCTTTTTCCTCTTACTGCATGTCAAACCGTAAACCTGCTGCTGCATCACTTTTCCCTCCTGAGCCTCCGGAAGACGGCTTCAGCCCACTAAGGAGGGCAGCCCCAGCGCCGCATCTCCCACACTGCGTGCGTTCTGCCTTTTTTTTTTCACGTGCTGCGATTGGAGCTGTCTGCATAACACGTGGGGGATGTCCCCCCTGGGACAGAATGGGAAACATGCGTTCCTTTTCCTTGTGAGCAGTAGGGAAGGCTGGAATACCAGAGATGCAGTTGTAGCATTAACAGTCGGCCGTGCTTGTTTGGCCGCTAACACTGTTCCTTGGGATAGTATCTGGCGGCGTGTTGGGAGCAGTGTCCCCGCTGTGCAAGGGGACAAGAGGCCCTCTCTTTTCAGAGTGGTGGTGGTTTAAACATGACTCATGTTTTCTCTCCTGAACTGTTTTAGAAGCATCAAAATCCTTATGTTTGTTCAAATCCACACCCAGCCTTGTCGGCTGACTTCCATTGGTCTTCTTCTATTTCTAGACATGTCTAAAGTGGTTTCTTTCTCGGAGGAAAACATAGAAGTAAAGACTAAAATTGTCACAACACGTGGCAACCTTGTTTTTAGTGGCCATCATTCCATAATTTACCTCTGTTGAACAGGGTGAAGTAGACTGTTGTTCAGTGATGAGCAGGACCTGGGAAGGTGCTCGGCTTGCTTAGGAAGTTCAAAGGGTAAAGCATCATCAGCTTTAAATATTCCTTCCTTATATGTGGTGGTTTAGCTCACCTTTTTCTTTACATACACAGTGTTTTTAGTTAGGGAGTCGCTGCCGATGGAACAGTGGTGCTGCTCTCCTTACTCAAACGATGAATTTCCAAGCTTTACACTTTTGTTTTTTGCGATTTTTGGACAAAAAGGTGTTTTTTCTTGTTTGACGTTTTTCCTTAAAGCTTGCTTTCTTACTTTGCGTCCTAGGAAGAAGCATCTATGGAGAAAAGTTTCCAGATGAGAACTTCAAGCTCAAACACTATGGAATTGGGTGGGTTAGCATGGCTAATTCCGGCCCGGACACCAACGGATCCCAGTTCTTCATCAGTGTGACAAAGCCTTCCTGGTTAGACGGAAAACATGTGGTGTTCGGCAAAGTCCTTGACGGAATGGTAAGCTAGAAGTAGTGGCGAGATTACCCCAAGAAAATCTGGACAAACTGCGCTGCGTGGTATCTGCGTTGGCGTGACTCGGGCCTTTGTGGCTCAGACGGAGCGAGCGCTTCTCTCCTGCGTACGTGGTAGGCAACGATCGCGAAGAGCTTGGAGCTGGACCGTTAGGAGCTGAAACAGCAATGGTGACCGCAGAAACGGAACCCTAAATCACGCCTCTGGCTTTCAGAGCTCTCGTTTCAGACGGCTCACTGCCGAAACCAGCCCTGACCCCTCTGCAGATCACGACCGGCGCAAGTTCAGGTCCCCCTTTCGCCAGCGCTCTTAGCCGCGAAACAACGGCGTTTCTACAAGCCGAAACCTCGTGGTGCGGCCTGTGCTAGTCCACTCTTAATCTGGATAATTCCCTCCAACTCTGCACGGCTGCAAAACGGACAAATTCCTCTCATTGCAAAGGCCAGCTACTTCTGGGATCTGGTTTTCCTTTTAAATTACTGAAAGCTGTTGGAGGAGTTCGAAAACTGCCTCGGAATGCTCCCCCCTACCCCCGATGCCCACTTTGCTACCGAATTCACGTCTCCTGAGTGGCGGTGGTAGCCGATAATTCTCGGGGCGAGACTTGGGCTAAGATTCAGTTCAGTGAGATTACGGGACAGGCATCCAAGGCCAGGCAGTCGGTATTCTTAGCTGAACTTTGTCCCTTAAAAATGCTGCTTCAGTCAGGCTGGTAGCGTGCCCGCACCCCTCTGACTGGGGGGCACGGCACCCCACTTCAGACCTGGGCGAGCGCGTCAGCTGAAGGCACCAGCAGTGCTCGGATCGCTTGACGCTGCACGTGCAGAAGAACACTTCCCGCTCAGCCTCGGTGGTCTCTGGGTCTGCGCTCTGCTCGTGGGCTGCCCCTGTATCTGCCAAAAGGGTGTTTTCAGTTGACCCTTCTTAGTGTTTCAGTTGTCTGAGGGGTTGTTGCAGAAGGGCAGACGGCCTTCCGTGTGCTTCTGCCAGCGGCACAGCTGGTAACGGGGTGGGAGGCCAGCGGGTGCTTCCTCAGTAGTACTGCTCGGAGCGCGTGGTTGTTCACCTGCAGCCGGACTCAGCCGAGCCCCGGCACCTTCCTTGGCTGAACCGAACTCTCTTTTCCCCCAACAGTCCGTGGTGCACTCCATAGAGCTCCAGCAGACGGACGAGCACGACCGGCCCCTTCAGGACTGTGTGATTGTGAACAGCGGCAAAATAGCTGTGAAAGAACCGTTTGTGGTCGAAGTGGGCGACTGGTGAGACCAACGGCCATGGCGGAAAGCAGAGCTTCGGCACTTTTCTTTAAGGCCTGTTTTTCACCGATCTTAACTATCCATTGAGGTTTTTTCCTCAAAACGTAACGGGGCTATATTTACACAATACTTAACCGTTGGCCAAATACATAAAAGATAAGACCATTTCTATAACAGCTCGATGGAGCTGTCGCTCCTTGAAATGCCAAGACGTAACCCGCGAAATCCTGGATCTTGCAGAAGTCTGTCCTAAAAAATGTTAGAAGTACTTCTGTCTTTTCAGTTTTTGAAATACAGTCATTTTGTTCTCTTTGGAGAAATTTTTGCGGTATTTGGTTCTTCCTTTTCCACTGAAAATTACTATTTTCTGTAACAGTATCAGCATTTTTAAAAATGGGAAAAAAAAGTGAAATACAGAAGTGTTTTGAATAAATAAACTTGGATTTGAAATAAATATGTAATGAGGAACTTTTTTCATTCCCCCCCACCCCACCCCAAAAGGCCTTTTTTCTCCCCTCGGTTGATTCTGCAAAGTACGCCGGGGGTGCCGCTTCCCGGGAAACGAGGTTGTAAGGTCAGAGCAGGGACAGGAGATTTCCCTGATCTTGAGGTGCCAGACGAAGTGCCCGCCGCCTCGGAAGCACCCGCAGTATTCGG
>NW_010233232.1:1779-2934 GCF_000690775.1 Eurypyga helias | reverse complement strand
GCCCTCTTACCTGGGGGGCTGCCTGGGGGACCCTTTGGAGGGCAGCAAGTGGGGTAAGGCCACGGTACCCCTATCTCCTGCCCTGCCAAGGGGCAGTGAGGCTGGGGGGGGTGGGATGTGTCCTGGGAGCAGGGCAGGCTTCCCCCGAGGGAGGCTGGTGCTTACCGTGTCAGTTTAATGATTTCTAATGAGCAATTACCTCTAGTCAGTCCCCTAATTTCTGAATATCAATAAAGTTAATTAAACTCTGCATGTGCATTTCCCAGAGTGTTAGAGGTAGGGATGCCCTGGGAGGTGACGAGCTCTTTCCAGGGCTGGGAGTTGTGGGGTACCATCCACCCTGTGCCCCCCCCCCAACCCCATGCGCTGGGAGCTGCCCATGGGGCTCATCCCACCCATTCCCAGCCCAGCACCCCGATTTCTGTGCAGACCCACCATGCTCGGTGTCACCGTGGCCTTGACTTGGCATCGATGGGCTGGTGAACGGTGGAGATCTGCCGTGGGGATGGGGGTCTTGGGCCCCTCACCCCGTCTGGTGGGATCGGTGATGCCCCCTGGGTGGTAGCAATGCAGGGCCTGATCCTGCCTCTCTCTGTCACCCTGTGCGGTGACCTGCTGCCTGTCCCAGGCGTGTTTTATCCCCAGTGCCCACAGCGGTTTGCGCCAGCAGAAAGTGGGGTTTGGGCCCCAGAACTCCAACCACCCTGCCCCACCATCCCTTCTCCCTGGCTCTTCAAAGCTATGGCAGGACTGGCTTTTTGGGGGTCATCTTCATCATGCAGAAGGGCCCCCTTGTAATTTGGGGTCCTGATGGCCTGGGGTAACGGGAAGCAGTGTAGGTCGTGGCAGGGGGCGCGGGGAAGGGCTGTGCCCCCGTGAGCTGTGTCGTGCCATTCAGCATCAGCTGGACACACCGTGCCCGTGGAACGGAGGACACAACATCCCTGGGGATGTGGGTGCTGGGTGGGGGACTGGGTGCAAGGAGGGGGCCGGGGAAGGAATCAGACGTCTGTTACAGTAATTAATAGCGTGCGTGCTCATCCCCTGCATGCCTCGGAGGAGTTCATCACCACCACGCTGCCGTGCCGCCAGGCCAGGATTATCTGGATAATGCTCTTAAGCTGGAGGGCGTGAGGGCAGGGCTGCCCGGGGGGA
>NW_010233232.1:1378-1669 GCF_000690775.1 Eurypyga helias | reverse complement strand
CGGATTTGGCACGTGGCGTTGTGCCGGGTAGGGCTGCCGGCCCTGGGCTTCGTGCAGCCGGAGCAGTGGGATTGTGGGGTAAATGGGGTGCAAAGGCACCTGGGCAAGGGCGTGGTAAGAGCACCCCCAGGCCCAGTGCGGTGCGGAGACCCCCCCCAGTGCCACTGGTGGGACCCCCAGACCAGCATAGGCCTGGCCAGGGCTCTGTCTCCTGGTTTGCAGCCCCATGCCAGTGTGGGGGCCAGGGCTGACCCCGAGGCTGCTGGGCCCCCCAGGAGCGCAGGCAGGCCC
>NW_010233232.1:954-1292 GCF_000690775.1 Eurypyga helias | reverse complement strand
GCGCACAATTGAAAGATTGCCTTTGAAAGCTGCCTATAACCAGGGAGGTAATGGATTCTCTCCAGTCGCAGGCAGCAGTTCGGGAGCAGCAGCATCCCTTCCTCCGGGTGCTGGGGAGAGAGGGCCAGCCAGGAGACCACCACCTCTCCCACCACGGGTACCCTCGGGTGGGCAGAGGAGCTGCCTAGACCCGCCGGAGGCAGTCAGGGATGTCTCCATCTGCCCGGCTCCCCTCCGGCCTGCCCCGTGCCAAGACCTGGCACCGCTCGAGGCATCCTCCGCAGCGTCAGAGGGTGCCGTTGGCCGGGGTTGGGGATGTGCTAGATTCCCAGCCTGTG
>NW_010233232.1:0-913 GCF_000690775.1 Eurypyga helias | reverse complement strand
GGCCCGCGCGCTCGCCGCACCAGCGGGGGTTATTACATATATAATTTAAATGCAGTAACGAGCTGTGCTGAATGGATCAAATATTAATCAGCCACGAGAGTGCCGCTGTGACCCTGCAAAAATGGGGAGAGGTGCTTGAAATGCCGGATCAGCTGGTGCGGGGCGATGTGTGGGGGCAATGCCTCGGTGGTCCCCAGCTGCCAGGGGTCCCGAGGGTGGCAGCAGATTTGGGGCTGTAGCATCTGCCCTTTCAGAACTGGATGGGTTATCCTACATGAAGAGGCGTGATGGGTCGGGGTGTGGGGTTTGTTGGTGAGGGGATGCTGACGTCGAATTCCCAGGGGGACACAGGCGGGGGGCGGGTGCCGAGGGGCAGCCGGGATGCTGGCTTCGGCGGGAGCTGGCAGAGATGCTCCGTGCTTCCCACCTGCTGGGAGGGAATGGTGTCTGCGGGGAAGACGACATGGTTGAGCAGCCCAACACGGCGCCCGACGAGCAGCTCTCGCTCGCCGACTGCCACCAGATTTCATTTACTGTGGCCAGTAGCGGGTAGCGGGAAGGTGAGCTGGGAGGGCAGCATGGCTCCGCTCTCCCTGCACTGGCCAGGTTTTTTTTAGCACCCAGGGGTGCCCGGTGGCTGGGTGCCCCTTCTGCTACCCTGGGAGCATCAGCAATACTGGGTACCTGGAGAGTCTGGAGCTGGCACAGAGCCCCATGGGCACCTCGGGGTGTCACAGAGTGGGTGCTGCATGGGGTGGGGGCTCTGTTGCAGGGCTCAGGGGGCCGATTTGGGCACTGCTGGCACAGGGAGGGGGGCCGTGGCACCACGTGGCTCTAGCGCTCGGGTCCGAAATAGCAGCAGACATGCAATTTATCACCGCCGCCGCTCAGGGAAATTGCTGTACAAATGCAT
>NW_010233231.1:440-769 GCF_000690775.1 Eurypyga helias | reverse complement strand
CGGAAAAACCCTCCCCTCGAAATCACGGACCTCAGTGTCCCAGGCGGCGCGGAGATGTTTACCAGGGGACTCTGATTTTTGGGAGGTTGTGTTGTTTTGGGTGGTTTTTCCCCTCGAAAGAATAGCCACAAATACCAATAACGATTTTTAAAAAACAGCTAAATCCCGGTGTGACGCCGCTTTTTTTCGCCCGCGCTCTGCAGTTGTTCCATCCGGAGCGCTCCGAGCAGGTTGCTGCCGAGCGAGCCCAGCAAAGCCGCCGAGAAAGCTCTGACGGCTGGGGGGATTGCTGGGGCTGGGAGCGGACCGAGGGGCCGAAGGAGTTGATG
>NW_010233231.1:0-315 GCF_000690775.1 Eurypyga helias | reverse complement strand
CCTAAAAGAGGATAACGAAGAGGAGAAAGGGAAGGAGCAGTACGGGAAACTGAGAGAGAGGAAGGAATCACGATCCGTCCGGGAAAGGCGCTTTTCCTCCGAGGAGAGTGGCGATTCAGGAGAGAGGAAAAACTTGCCCCTCGGTGTCGGTGCGTGTGCGTGGGGGGAGCTGCGCGTCTCCACTCGCGACACAAACCACCCATCGAGGCAGGCGACGAGAGAGGGCCGCTGAGTCTGTCACACGGGACTAATCTTGACGGAGACCTATCGCGATTTAAGGACCATAGGCGAAGAATTACGGTTCTCAGTGGCCTT
>NW_010233230.1:39323-39689 GCF_000690775.1 Eurypyga helias | reverse complement strand
CTGCATCCCTGTCCCTAACATCGCGGTACGTCACCTCCCGCGTGCTCCACAGGAAGAATTCGACCCCTCGGAGCGCCGTTGTAGCGGGGCCCCCACCTAACGAGCACAAAACCAACCCTCTTCCATTGCTGGCTAAACGAGGGATCATTTTTTGGAAAGAATTTCACCAAACACGTCGGGTGTTTTGTTGCTGTGTATGTTCGGTATGCAGCATCAGCGCGGTGGGATCCGCCAGTGACTTGCTCCAGCCCACAGCCCTGCCAGGGCAACGCCATCCGTCCCCTATTTTGTTTGTCCCCGTTACATGGTAACAGCAGCGATGCCCATCCAGCAGGGCCCAGCTCGCCAAAGCGGCTCTGTCCTCAT
>NW_010233230.1:3520-39313 GCF_000690775.1 Eurypyga helias | reverse complement strand
CTGCCTACTGCCCGCGGCTGGAGCCCCAACATGACCCTTGGCGAGCCCCGGGTTCTCGTCTGGCTCGTCTGCCGGCCTCTACCGCTGAAGAGAAAGGACCACCCCGCTCCTGTGGTCTCCTAAGAGGGTCCTGTTTGCCGTGTGGGGGAGGGTGGTGAGGCACTGGGACAGGTTTCCCAGAGAAGCTGTGGATGCCCCATCCCTGGAAGTGTCCAAGGCCAGGCTGGATGAGGCTTGGAGCAACCTGGTCTAGTGGAAGGTGTCCCTGCCCATGGCAGGGGGTGGCACTGGATGGTCTTTAAGGTCCCTTCCAACCCAACCCATTCCATGATTCTATGATACTGCGAACGCCACGGGAGCGTGGACACGCCTATTTGCGAGGTGCCGGCTTAGGATTCCGACGTGCCTCTCGGCAAAACTGCCATCATCGCTGACTTCTGTTTGGAAGAGGCGTCCCGCCGCACAGCCATGCTTGCTGAAAGCTGATCTCAGGGTGTGGAACACGAGAGCGTTTTTTAGCGGCACTTACTCCCGAGTCCAGCTGGAAAAGCGCCACGTGGGGTGAGGGTCCAAACGATCCCGTTCCACGTGCAGAAGTTCGACGGCGCCGTGGCACTTCCTTGTTTCTTGAAGTCATGCAGCGACGGTATCGTACACAGACCCGCAGATGACCAGCTCCTGGATGAAACATCCCACCCCACTCTCTCCACTGCGGACCACGTACATTATGGACTCCTAAGCAGCCCCTCTTCCTTGTGTCTGCCTTTCCTTCACGGGGATGCCACCGGAGTTGGTGCAGGGAACAGAACCAGGTTCGGATTACTTTTAGCAAGGGCAAGCGTCAGAGCTGCTTTTTTTGTGAGGTTGGATATAACCTAGCAACTGAGCAAGCGTGCTTCCTCGTGAAAACGTCCCCTATGGTTGGCTCCTCAGTCAGCATCTTTCCAGTAGGAACGTAAATCCTGAAAGGAGTCACTGAAAAGTAACGGGAGGGGTGAATCACCGAGGGCAACTGGTAAATTTTCAAGTGTCTCATGCTTTGCTTTGCAGGACCTGGGTGTCCGTCAGCCAGGAGGCAGTCTGCTCCCAAAGGAAGAGAAGGCCGAGAAAGGAGCGCTGCGTGGGGATGAAGTAGTCAGATCACCTTTACCGACATGACCAGCAGTCGTCACCACGCAAGGGCACGAGCCAGGGAGAAGTCCTTTGGGTTTCCTAGTGTTCCTTGGGAGTATCGGCGTTCCTTCTCTGGCTACAGAGCTGAACAAGAAAATTTCAGCCCGATCACGGAAATTCCCGCCTGCGCATTTTGGGATTCTGCAACACACGTTTTGGGGTTGGGTAACTGTTTATAAACTAGACAGCAAGAGAAATAATGTCCTTTTCAGAGCATTACCTGTCCTGGCACAGTGAACTGACGTATTTCTGGAGCCTTGCATCCACCTCCTGGACCTGAGGTTGAAGGTTCGGCATCTGCATCTCCACGATACGTCTGCAGAAACCTGACAGCCACCGGGCAGTAACATATGCCTTTCTCGGAGGCAAACAACCATTTCACACGCCCACGAGTCGTGCTACAGCACTCTTAGGAAAAGGGAATGGAAGAGCGCCCAGAAGACTCTGTTTCACAAGAGGAGACGGAAAGCATCCCAGCTTAAAGGCTTTTGAGGAATATTCCCGTGGATTTTTTGAAGTCACTAACGGTGCTAATAAGCAGAGAATCTACAAACTGTGTGTGGCTGAAAAAACTGTGATTATGTTCACAGCAGCCTAATTCCAATTCACAGCAGAGGCTGTGGGGAAGCATAAAGGAAGTTTCTCACTGTCATTAACCAACTGTCTGTATAAAGAAAAAGAAGAAACAGTGACATCCATTTGTTTTATTTTTATCCATGTATATAGTTCACCTATCATCGAGTATCTGCAGGCACACAGACCATAGAAATTTAAAAACACGTAAAATAACGGCTCCAAATGGACAAACTTAATGAATAATAATGAAGCAGCTTTGTGGTTCAGGTGTGTCAAAACACATTTTCAGAGTATAAATACAATTAAAACTAACAGCACTAAAGCTACTGAGTAAGGGTTAAGCTAAAGCTACACAGCCATTTCCCAGAGTATCAGCACACTTATGCAATTCAGCCGTATTAGCACCTTCGTACCAGCTGCTGAATGGCTCCCAAGTATTATCCGATACCAACACCAGATGTCAAAGAGATAGATATATATATATTTTTAAGTAATATGCAAAACGCTTTTTTTTCCCGCCCAGCAGTTCTTTAGGTAAAACGTACAATAAACAAAAAGAAGAAAAAGTACTTGTAATTCAAGTTTCTGAAGGTTAATTGCTATGTTATCTATACTGTAAGAAATTCTTCAGTATTGTTGGCAACTGGAGTTGTGGGACAAGATGCAGCCTAGCTCTTCCTATGTAATTTCGGATACAAAGCCGGCAGAGCTGGCAGAGAGAAGGTGGTGTGGCTGCAAACAAAAAAGAAAGGAGTTCAATTATACAACTCAAAAAGCCAGTACTTCCTTCTACAACATTCTTGGACCATAGCAGCATTTCTAAAAACCACATTCACCTATTGCAAATTTGTCCTTCTCCTTCCTTCCTTTTCCTTCCTTGTCTTTTTGCTCTCACAGATAAAGACAAGGGCTGCTGAAACCTTACCAATAACCAGAGAAATATTCCAAAAGGCAAGGTCAGGTCAGCAAATAATTTGTGTTTGTAAATCAAAAACCTGCTCCCAAAAAATACCCAACGTCAACAACTTTAGAAACCGCAGGGTTTTTGGTTCTGGCTTTGCTCTTTTTATTCATAGGACAGGTGAAATACGTGCTCTGGCACTCCAAGCTGCACTACAACTGCATTGCTGCAACAAGAATAAGCAGGCAAAACACCCCAAAACCCTGGCCCAGGTTTAGTGGTCTGACTAGGTCGCGATAAGGCCTCTGTCCCTCTGTGCTTCCCCGCTCCCTCAAAATGAACCACCAGATTGCAGCCTTCCTCTGGGCCCTTAAACCGTACGCGCTTCCTGCCAGTGCAGTTCCTGACCTATTTGCTTTAAAAAATCCTACGCTAGCCTTGGTAATTTCATGATAACCAACTGTGTCCAGAGGGTTGGTGTTTTTTTCCACAGCATCCAGACCACAGAGGTGTTTTCTGGAGGAAAACATTCATCAACGCTACTTGTCGGTTCAGCCCTAAAGAGAGGTTCACGGTTACTGCAACAGCCTCTCCGCTCATCCCCTACCTTTGCCTTGTGCCTTGTTTTTGCACGGTGCATGGGTCGGCCTGAACACACCGAGTGTCCTTTGGGACAGCCTCTCCCTCCAAGGCAACAGACCTTTACGGCTTTTAAGTGACTCTTAAGTGTCGACTCCTATCTCTCAGGTACTTACAATTCAGGAAAGAAAATGTAGAAAGTGCAATTTACAGTACTCTTTTGCCTACCATCAAAATAAAATGCTTTATATGCACTTAAAAATGCATTTTTAAAAATATTTGGGCAGCTGGCCAAAACTAAATATAATATGTTTGTATTATAAACTAAATATAATATTTTTAATCTGAAACATTCTGCTTCTTTTTAACGAGGTCTGTGAAAGCCATTAAAAATGTAACTTTAATGTCTAATCGTATAAACAACTTAAAAACATCAGATGATACTTTTTCAGCTTCTACAATTCCCGATGCTCTTTGGTCAGCAGGCTCTGGCCTGAGACTAAATATTACTGGGTATTTTCATAGCTAGAAAGGGGTTTACTGGACTGTTAATACATTCATTTCATAAAGCACAATGTTGGCTTCTGTAGCACGGTTGGCTTGGGTGGTTAGTGTTTTTGGGTTTTTTTTTTTTGAGTGGTGGGCATTAAGAATACCCATAGAATATTAAGAATATTATTCATATAATTAAGAATACCCATAGTTGCAAAAAGACACGCGTCAAACTTACCTTCATGGAGCAGCAACAGTCTCTCCACTAAACTGCTTGGAGCAGCTAAATCAACAGGCCTCTCAAAATCTGTATTTTTGGCATTTATGTCTGCCCCAAATTCAAGGAGTAAGTTTACGATCTCTGTACTAGGGTGCTGGGCAGCAGCGTGGAGTGGAGTTTCCAGGTGTTTTCCTTTCTGCACATTGGCACCTGGTGGGTAGATGCACATAAAGAGACGTAAGAAGGGATTCACTTAAACTGTCATTGAGTTAAGGTAAAGTGACACAACAAACAAAAAAACCCCCTGTCCTAGAATGCCACAGTGAATTTAGCCACTTTACTAATTTTATTGCATAGCACTATAGCCAGTCATATCAGTGGTTTGGGGTTTTTTTTGCACCCATACACTTATTCAGGGTTTTAATACCTAAGCACAACTAGATTTTAAAGGAAAATGTTTTATGAAAAGAACGAAAGCAAAAATTAGGTCATGTGAGCATCATTGTTGCCCTAATTACAAAAAAAAGTACATTTTGTACATGTTTAAGAAAATCTGCACTACATAAAAATATACAGCAAGTCCAGAAGAAATCTATCTTGGATGCTTTATAGTTTTTCACGTGCCAAAGCTAGCAAAGGGTTTGAAACAGATTCCCATTGCATCCAACTCTTATCAGGAATTTTTCTATGAAGGACTTAATTTGAATTAAGGTGGGGTACGCGGTCAAGAAAAGTAACAGGCAAAAAACCCCGAGCCATTCATTCTGCCAATCCACAGAATGCTAATTATTACCCTTTGGTATTCATAAGGATTTGCTAACCGATTGGAAATTGAAATGGACTAAATTCATTTGGAAGAATGCATTCCTATCCAAGCAAAAATGATCCAGACAAGAGCTAAACAGAACAAGCAGGTAGGGAAGAACTTCCCTTATAGGCAAGCTGTTAGTCCCCATAAAACTGGGTTTGTCCCAACAGTTTTCTAGGCTGTTCTAGCAGAAGAAAAACCCAGACTTCTTAAGGAAGCTTTACTGACTCTGTGAGACCAAAAATCGGACAAAATTTTCTCCCTGATTCAACTATTTTTTGCCTTTTTAATTCCCAACTGAGTAAAATAATAAAAATCACAGGCCTAGCCATAAGGAGTGTGAATAACTCACTGTTGTCCGTATCAAGAATTTGAGAATACCACCACAGTATCACTCTTGGGCCTATTGCAGTGTGTATTTGCTTTTCAACTTTTAAGACATTCTCAGGAACTGATCGAGTACGGAAACATTCAGACTGAGAGAAGCAGTTACTTATGGCCCCAGTTTGCACACCCGTTCCCACCTCGGGGCACCAACGAATGCAGAAGGTGCCCTTCTGTCACTGTTTGTAATGTACGGCAGTATTTGAGTCCCAAAATGTGCTAATCATACTTCTGTGGTTCTTGAACATAAACCCCATGAAAGAGGACAGGTAATCCTACTAGGAGACGGCCTTAATGGGAAACAATTTAACTGCTTGTTTAAGTTCTAAATAACCTTAATAAGTTATTTTTAAGTTCTAAATAACCTTAACTAGAAAAAGAATTCTTGTGCAACGATAGCCAAGTCGCTAATTATTCATATATAGATACTTTCATTTGTTGTCCTTCAGGACACAAAAGCCCTGAATCACTACTGGAAACAGTGATCCTTTAGGTATGCCGAATGCGTCCCCGGAGTTGTGCTGAGAGTGCGCCTCCCACACCTCTGCTCCCTGTGGATTGAATAAATCACGTGAAATTTAATGCCTCCTAAAAAGACCAATCAGAGCATGACCAAGAATGAAAACGGGTGGGAACACGCTGCTAATAAAAGTTGTGTTGGTAGCTCGATGATTACTATATAAAATTCCTTCCTCAAAGCTGACTTTTTACCTTCCTATTTTCCTACAGAAAAGAAACCCCTACAAAGCTGTAGGAGGTGCTGAACACCCCTTCCTACTGGTCTCACCCCCTTTTCCCCCCGCACGCTTGCCGGGCATGAAAGACACAGTAAGCCACCACCAGAAAACATGCAGCACGGCGTAAGCTTAGAGATAGAGCCCTGCACGCGGGGGTCCTCGTTTCACTGACTGAGCACTGTTCACCTCAGGGGTGAGTAGAGGACGCTTATTTTACACGCCCGTGGGCTTTCCATTTCAGTCACAACATACCTGCATAAAGCAGCTTGCGGATACAGTGGATCTGCTGTGAAACGCATGCTACGTACAGAGGGGTTCCTAAATGAGGAAGATCTTGGTCAACATCTATACCCCAGGATATCAGCACCTCCAGGCATTCGCTGTGACCTGTTGGTACAAAGCACGAGAGAGTTTGCTCGACCTCAGGAAGCTGTCTCCTAGACAAAACCGGACACATTCCTGCACGCTGTTACGGAGACGTTCGTCAGCGGCTCCCTGCTTGTTCAGCGGGTAATTTCTTACCTCTGCTGGCTGCTTCGTGAGTGGGTGACGGAAGGCAGGACTCCCACTGAGCTTTGGCACCATACTCTAGCAGGAGCTCCGCGCACGCCGCGCTGCCTCTTGAACACGCGTTGAATAGAGGTGTCACTCCGTCGATTGTCGTGGCGTTCACCTAGAATACATAAAATCTAGTTAAGAACATCACAGAGAAAGAGAGGTTAAGTTTTTTAACAGGATATGGTTACAAATTGCATGAAAATACCAAAAATCTACTGGTTAGAGAATAATGTAACTTAACTGCTCAGCCCCTGTGCTACTGTCTTCCTCTCACCACACCCCTCAGTTGAAATTATTTTACTATTATTCTTGTTAAACTGTGCTGAATAAAGCAAAATACACCTAGAATACTGAAGAGCACTCATTAACATCTGGGCAGTAAAGTTTTCAAAAGTCACTTCACTTAGCTTGTTTCATCGATACCAAAAATCTACACCTCGTGTACTAATGGGAAGATCCTCATAACCCTGTCAAGAATGAAAACTCCACATTAAATGTGACAATTATTTGCAGACCTGAGGAGAAGGACTTGGGGGTATTGGTGGATGAAAAGCTGGACATGAGCCGGCCATGTGCGCTGGCAGCCCAGAAAGCCAACCGTATCCTGGGCTGTATCAGGAGAAGTGTGGCCAGCAGGGCGAGGGAGGGGATTCTGCCCCTGTACTCCGCTCTGGTGAGACCCCACCTGGAGTGCTGCATCCAGCTGTGGAGCCCTCAGCATAAGAAGGATATAGACCAGTTGGAGTGAGTACAGAGGATGCCACGAAGATGATCAGAGGGCTGGAGCACCTCTGCCATGGGGACAGGCTGGGAGAGTTGGGGTGTTCAGCCTGGAGAAGAGAAGGCTCCGGGGAGACCTTATAGCACCTTCCAGTGCCTGAAGGGGCTACAAGGAAGCTGGGGGGGACTTTTTACAAGGGCCTGTAGTGACAGGACAAGGGGTAATGGGTTTAAATTGAAAGTGGGGAGGGTTAGATTGGATATCAGGAAGAAATTCTTCCTGGAGAGGGTGGGGAGGCACCGGGACAGGTTGCCCAGAGAAGCTGTGGATGCCCCATCCCTGGAAGTGTCCAAGGCCAGGCTGGATGAGGCTTGGAGCAACCTGGTCTAGTGGAAGGTGTCCCTGCCCATGGCAGGGGGGTTGGAACTGGGTGGTCATTAAGGTCCCTTCCAACCCAAACCATTCCATGATTCTATAATTTTCTTCTGTGATTTTAAGGTCCAGGTTGGAGTGGTATTTCACACGACGGAGACAAAAGATAATAAGCACAGACTCACTGTTTTAATACCAACCTCGCCGCCTCACTGGTTGACTGAATATTCCCAGTGTGAGAGAATGAGGAGGGAAACTAGGTAAATCTGTGAGGGCTAGTGAGTGATACTGGAGGAGCACAGGTATTTGGAGTGGGCTCCATCCAGAACTCTGGCTTATCCTCTTCCACACACCCACCAAAACCATTACAGGTACTAAAAATCAATTCAGGTAGGAAAATGACATTTGTTCTTACAGTTTTGCTTACAGCATCTGGTTTTGGAGCATCCTGGTACTAGCTGAAGTGGAGAAAAATTGGGTTTGGAAACATCTATGTTGTTTTTTTTTTTTCTGTAAAACATGAAAACATGCTTCTCAAAACTGAATTGTAAGGACGATAAATATTTCCATTGCAAAGATCAGAGATTTGGGAAACTCTGCATTTGAACTCTGATGTCAGGAGAGGATTGTAGTGAAAGTGGTTTGTCAAGTCCCATGTTTGATGTGGGCCAACAGCCAGCCAGCCTGTGTCAGGTGTACAGGAAAGAGCCCGTGCTCCTTTTGTACTCAGACCAAAGAATCTTAAGAGCACAGTGGTACAAAAGGCATTCTGGAGAACAACCCACTCAAAGCAAGAGGAAAGCAGTAAAGGAGAGGGATGCATTCCGTGTTTTAGAAGGGAAATCATGTAATGGAATTCAGAGAAGTAGTAAGGCTGGTGGCATACTGGTAGGAGATTCTCTCCAGGTCTTTACTCTGTCGCAGTGTCTGCCCAACTCGCACCTACTCTTCCCGTTGCTGTTCTCCTGTTTGACAAGTACTTTTACACCATGTAATTATGTACTTGAGGGTTTTTTCTTTTAACCTCACATCTCTCGGATGATGTTTCTCTGACCCATCACTTTGCTAGCTTTCAGACAGCAGCTTATCGTAGTGAAATGAGATCAACACAATCAACAGGGTGAGTATGGACCAAGTAAAAAAAAAAATTAAAGGAATACATCCTTTTCAGTTAAACCAAGGTTAGACTTTGACTTCATATACAAAAAAACCCAACAGAAACCACCCAAACAAAAACTACCCTTACATTTGCTCCTGCTTCAAGAAGGATTCTTGCACATCCCACGTGATCTCCCAGGCAGGCTTCATGAAGCGGAGTCACTTGGTCAATTGTTAGTGTGTCTACGTTGTACCCCTAAAGAAGACATGAGTGACACATGGAGATCGCACAACAGCTGCTAGGAGTCATTTCCTCACACTACTGTTCACATGAATCGTTTACAACACTCTAAATAGGCTTAAAACTCTGCTCACAGTAAATAAATCTTCAGTGAGCACAAAAGGAATCTTTCATAAATCAGTGCATAGAACAGAATAAAGGTACGTTGTCAGGTTTTGGGGTTTTTTTAATCAGAAATAGGAATAGGATACTACAGAGGGTGTAAAGAAGATGGAAACAGACTGTTTCCATCCAGAGATACACAGTGATAGGACAAAAGGCAACAGACACGTCGGACCATGGTGAATTCCAATTCATTATATGGAAAAAAATTTCACTGGGGGGATGGTGAAACCCTGGAACAGGTGATCAGAGAAGCTGGGGAATCTCCACTCTTGGTGATCTTTAAAACTCAGCAGGGCCCTGAGTCTAAACTGTCCTTGGATTCTATGATTCTCTGACTAAAGCCATGACTTTTTAGCCAGGAAAACACTTCTTGGATTGATAAAATCATCAAGGCCTTGAAATTTTCTGCAGCAGATGTTTGATTCTCAAGAACTAATAATTACATCTCTTGCCTTTCATCAAATGCATCCTACAGTACATTTTGTCAGTATTGTAGTAGCTAATATAACAATACTGTAATACTACAATTTAGAGTTTAGAGTCTCTCCGTTTGCTATTAACAAAGTACATTTTTGTTAAATCACAACTATGCAAAATCCATAATCTTTCAGTGATCCTTCCTCTCAGCAAGAGTCTTCCTGAGTAGCTCTGTGTACCTGAGGGCTTAAAGCAGTGGAACCACACTGACTTGTACCATGCAAGAGGGGAAGACTCATACACATTTAGATGCAGCTTTGGTGAAAATTGGGGGGAGGGAGGGGGGCGAATTTTAAAGCATACAGAACAAATATTTTAAATATTAACTTGTATTTTATCATAAACATTTCCTAAACTTATACTGCTCTGAAAAATTCAAGTGGACAAAGCAAAGCAAAGCATACTAAATCTGTATTAATAATCTATGCTAAGAAATGAAGTAACATTAAAAACTGAAGCAATTTTAAGAACATAGCCTTCACCTGTGACAATAAAGTCTTTAGAGAAAGAAGACGTCCTTGACTGGCTGCCTCATGCAGAGGTGAACGATCTGCCCAAGAACCTATATAATAACAACATTTATTGAGTAAACCTTATGCATTAGAGGGGATTTTGGAATGCATAGAGCAAAGCAGAAAATAGAATGCACAGAATGAAGTCAACTGTCCCATGAAATTAATTTCTTCCTCTTTAGAGACCACATTTCCAATGATCAGTTTCTAGACAGTAAAAACTAGTCTATTATTAGCTGTAAACAGCTCTAATAAATGATTATGCCGTACAGAGAACAAAATACTGACATATTTATTTTGGCAATCTGATTTAATAAACTAATCAGTTGCTATATTTCCCACTTTTATTTTTCATTGTTCATTAATAAAAAAACCACAAATATCTTTGCAACTGGCATACAGAAATTTACAGACTTCAACAAATTGATATTTGAACTTAAACCAAACATAAAACTGCCTGAAAAAGTCCTGAAAAAGCTGATATACATGAAAATCAATATGGAAATCCTTATGTATGAAGAGATTAATCTGCAGCAACTACACAAGCGCAAGGAGAGAAATACAGTGAGAATCACACTAAACATTTGCTATAGTAAAAATACAATATTAAGTCTAAGTTCTCATTCTAATAGGCTATTAGGGCTAAAAATAGCTAGATATTCTTAATGTAAAGGCTTGGCATTTATTTTCACACATTTATCACACCGCAAAAAGAAAGGGCTAAAAAAAGAAACCTAACAACAACCTCGCTTTCACACAGATAGCGCCCCCTTAACTCCCAACCCGGGTAGAGTCATCCTGTGGCTCCTGATGAAGAACCTGCCCTTTCCCCTAAAAGACTGGCCACTGACGGATCCCTTCTCAATAGAGAGGGTTGCAGGCATAGCTGATGCCAATTTGTTGTACGAATTTTACAGATCAAGTTGTGCAAGGAAGTACCATCTTCAAAATCTGTTAAGAATTCCCCCACTTATTCCTGTAAGAAGAAAATCATTGGCACTGCAAAATGCCAATAAAATCAGTAGTGTGAGTTATATCAAGCCCTCAAAATCCCTGAAGAAACGTGGAGAGAATTAGCTAAGTTTTGCGTTTGACTTTGTCTGCAATGAATATCCCGTGAGAAGGCTGTCGCTCATTTGCTGGCAATCATCGGTCTAAGCTCCAGGCTACGACTCACGAGAAATAGACCCAGCTGCCGGTTCCCTTTGGACCCCTTCTGTCCACTAGCCTGTTTCGGGAAGGACACTCTGGGTTACAATAAACAACCCCCTCAAATCACATGAAGAATGACCGAAAAGATTAAGACTGCTCAACCTGAAAAGAAATCAGGGCATACTTAAAAACCTATGAAATACTACACGATATGGAAATTTAAGATATAACCTCCATTTTCCTATGGATGTTAGCGAATGAAACTAAAACTTCCTGGGATGTGAGCCTCTATCTTCTCAGAGAACCTATAACTACGCTGTGGAATTCAGCACTACCGCCTGCGACTGAGATCAAAACCATAGCGAAATGAAAGCACAGCTGAGTATTTATATTATTGTAACACTGTATAAAGCTGATCACAAAAGTTAAAAAAATGTAGGAGATCAATGCTTCATAAACCTGATCTTAAAAATGCCTGGAGATTTGAGTATCCAGTGTCTGTGAAGCACCTTGTACGTTCATCTGTGGGAATCGAGGGACCACAGGCCCGATCCAGGATTTGTTATTCTTTCAGAATTATTTGCACATCACCTGTGTGGGCACATGTGTGTGCATGCATACAGATCATTCCCTATACGTTTTGGTTTCAGTTTATTAAACGTGACATTTTGCAATTATTGCTAGTCAGAATAACAGCTAAAAAAACCCACATACCAAGCGACTGGTATTTTAAGGGGTATTCTACTACAAAAATCGAGGTCAGAAAACTTAGTGACCTGTTTTGGACAAAACACCAGTATTTTCTCTGTCATCCCAATCAGCTCAGATACATTTATCCTACTGTAGGTTGGATGTGTGCAATCACAATGAGAATTCTGACCAATGGTTTCCTTCTTCTGGAGTAGCAGCTGAACCAGCACTCGAGTTGTTCTAATTCAAATGAATTAGGTCCTTTAAGTTTCTCCTGCTGGCAGCTGCAAATAATTCCTCAAAAATAATTAAAAGCTTTATTTAGAAGCTGCTTTTCAAATTTTGTCCCCGTCTCTTCAGATGAGAACTTCTCTCACTTGACAGTTTATCTTACTCCTAAATTAACAGGGAAAAAAAAGACACCTATTACATAGAAAAACATTAATAAAATGTATGTGTCTTGAAGTTTTCATACCCATTAAATACACTCAGACTTTGGACATTTTTGTAGCTGTGTATAACTCAAAACAGAACAAAGATGCAGGTAGGATGTGAAAGCAGCATTTTTTCCACCTTTCATTCCTTCACCTCCTTCCCTCTTACACTGCTCAGAAGAATGTTAATGGGACAGAATCGCAGGGTGCCAGACCCCATCATGAGCTCTGTTTTGCACCCAGACCCACCTTATATCCCTATCTCCTGTAGAGACATCCAGCAGGTATTTGTTTCTGCTAATTCCATTAAATACAAAATGCTTGTATCTTCTCTGCTAGAAACAAAATTCATAAGCAAAATGCAGCAGAAATATTTTATGCAAATCAAGTCTGGAAAGAAAAACCCTTTCACGTATCATTAAATACCACAGGAACAAGAATATGTTCAAAACATATTTATATGTATCATAAATAAACACCAAAGGTGTCTTAAAATACAGCCTTTGTCTAGATTGTTGCCTTCTGCTAACCTACACCCTTGCTACGTCTCTCCCTTGGAAGGCATGAACAAGAATATAGATTAGGACATTTTCTTCATCCACTGTGGTCCATCACAGCAGCATTAGCAAGCATATTCTATTCCAAAACTGTTAATGCATTAATTCCCGACTGATGTCGTCTCTGGCAGATGCTGAATACAACGCATCCTGAACTATATTTAGAAGCCCCACTAGTTCCAAGGTCTCTGGTGTATAGTTCACCAGGAAGGGCAGCCTATGTGGCTTTGTAAACACTAACAAGAAAGAAAAAACATATTCCCTGTGTTAGCAGGTGAAGTTAAAAAACAAAGTATGATACAATACCTAAATCTCCATCTCCCCAAGGCACTTCCAGCCAATTGCAATTATAAATCCTACTCATTTCTTTCAATCTGGAAAAAAAAAAAAAGAAATAAAGAATCTGTTCTTGCTAGCTGGGCCTGTTCTTAATACGCTCCAGCGATGTTTGGAAGGAGGTCAGCAGCTCACTGTAATACAAACTTCCACCCTTCGGTAAACACAGCCTCCAAGATACGAGCGTGTACAATTTGCCAGTTTCTATTTCTCGTGCTAAAGGGACTGTGGCCCTTTTTGTTCTTTTTTTCACATTTCTCCTTTTTACCATAACAGCTTGTGCCGGTATCTGTGCATTCTCCTTCCAAGACAGCTTGACTGGAATCTCAACACAGGAAGAGCTGACAGTGAAATCAAGAGAACCTCCAGCTGAGTGAGAACTGCAGGACAAACCCCTCCTGTTTCTGCCTCAATCCATGAGACACGTAGTTTTGTATCCTCAGAAGTCAGGATTAGTACCCAGCACCGAGATTTGTTCGTACATTGGCCAAATGCTCGCGTGTTATTTTACTTACTCATATGCTTAGCCAAATATTCCATAAGCCAAAATATTTTGAACATATCAAATGCTGGTTGATCCATACGCTGAACTCTGGTTTTCTTTTAGCAGTTCATTATTACCTCAGTTATTTTCTAAACAATTGCTTGGTTGTTAGACTGGGGGGTTGATAACTATTCTTAGCAGTGAAAATACCCCAAAATGGGGATTTGCAATTCTGACTTTGATTCAATTTTAAGTCATTAATGTAATTTTCTTCATATTTTCCTACAGCTTTCACTCCTTTACATCTACCTTCAGCTACCTGTCAGTCATTCCTGCAATTATGATCATAGTAGTAAAACACTACGTAAAAATACTTGTGTAAAAGCCATTAACAGCAGCCATCCCATCATTTTGGTTTTATTTCTAAAAAATTTGTGTAGTCTTAAAAAAGCCCCAAAACAAAACATAAAAAACCAAATCACCAACCAACCAACCGAAAAACCAAAAAAAACAGCATAAAACGTACATTAAAAAGTTGGATTTTCAAAACAAGGAGGACTGGAAATTAATTAAAGTCTTCTCATTGACTTCTCTGGGAGATCTATGCCAGGGCTCAGCAAAAACACTGCTCCAGGGTGTCCCAGTCCTTAGAAGAAGCAGTATCAGCAGAGAAGAACTGGCAATAGGGGTGTGCCACGGTTCATTATTGTGAGATGAGAAACACAGACTATTTGGAAAGTGTTTCAGCTAATATTTATTTCTGCAAAACTAACAAATGCTGTGTGTTAAGCTCATCACTGTTACCTTTTATTCCTTAAGATGTCTTCTGAGTGTTTCAGTTTGTGGCAACTGAAGCAACAGACAAGATCAGTGATAAAAAACTCTGTAACATTATTAGTTCTAGTATCAACGGACTCAATTCACTCCAGTTGCTAAAACTGCCTGAAATTTTGTGATTAAGCTGTAACAGATTTTTACTGTGGCATTGCAAATTACCGATTTGTCTAAAGCCCTTGCAGGATAAAGAAGTGTGTCAACTACTTAATTGATATTTGATGTTAAAAACTATTCCCAAGAATCCTTAAGTCAAGGATTTATTTAGGAGTTAAGAAATGCATCTGTGGTAATTAACTACTATGATCACATATGACCAGCAAAACAGAAGCCACTTATTTTAAACAAATGAAATTCTAACAATCAGCACTGAAGAACTCCACGTGAATCAGAATTTAGGCCAGGGATGATTAAAATATATCTGAGAGAGAAGATGTAGTTCAAGTGGCCTTTAAATATTTAAATATGTGAAATAATGTTTGTTTTCATGTGACTGAAAATGATATAACCACACAGAAGTACATAAACATATGCATACAAAAAATGAAACCTCGATGGGTTCAAACCAATATTCTTCTCGGCGTTTATCATCATGTAGACTTTCAGAATTTGGGGATTTCATTCCAAATGCAAATGCCCATGTTTTCCTACTCTTGAAAACCATACAAACCAAATTTTTTTCCCCATGCAGTTCTGTTGATGATACCCCCACACTACATGGCCACACGTTAGTTTTGCTGTTCCAGTGTTGTGTTCAGTGAATGAGTTAGCACTGAAACCATTCTGTATCTCCGTATCTAGTAGGATCTCTTCTCTTTAAGACATGCTGTCCAAACCATAAGCTGACTACAACACTGTCAAGCTTAAAATGCCTTTTTCATGGTATTCTCCCAATAACAAAAGAAAAGAATTCTTTGTCAGCAAAACCCTTGCTGCCTCTGTGTTCATAACATCATCTTACTATAACTAAGGAACCAAAAGACAGAGAGTTTTAATGCTTAAATTGCAAATCCAATCTAGGGGCTTAATTTTTTCCAGAGTACTAAAGCTTTAGAGCATACACTGAAAACATAGTTTAATTATGGTTACGAGAGCTTTGAGCTTCTGAAGTCAATAATAACTACAATCAGTCAAGAAACTTCTAGGTCAGATGACTGGTCTTAAAACATAGACGTACCACATCAAAGACAAGTATAGAATTTGCTTTTGGGGACATGAAAAAAGTTAACCCTTTTTTCCTACCATTCACTATGTGCCTTCTAACCTTTGCAACATACAGGAAAACACAGGGTGTAATTTTTCCGAGTATAAACCTAATGAATTGCCAGAACATCATCCACGTTGCACATCCCAAGAAGCAGGGGCCTTGTGGAAAAGTACAGCACGTGACTGTGTTGCCAAATACTGGGTTGCAATGCATTGGAGGGTCAAATCAGCGTGGCCCAGGCAACATTACTTTTAACAATGCCTAAATTTTGAGTGCTTTGCCATTGCAATTTAACATACTTTTCACACTGAAACATTAAACTGTATTAAAACGTGACAGCAAGGGCCATGATGGTGGCAGCGGCCATTGTTGCTGCTGGCTCTGCGCCGGGCCTTGCACATGCAGGAAAAAGTGTGCCAAGCCCCTTCTCCCGTCACATGAAAGCACAGCCACAACTCCCCCATCCATTGCTCATGCACGGGTTGTTTCTTCCATCATCTTTAAGGATCAACTGGCTGGATATTATTCTAGCAGAAAGTAGCCTGTAGAATGTGCGTGCCATAGCTGGAGCACCAAGGTGTAAAATCCCACTGACCTCTGAACACAGTAATCCCTTAGACCCACAGCAGGTTTGATCGGAGTACGCGGAGCAGCTGGTAGCATGCTTAGGCTTTTACCACCTCCTGGGGCAAGTTACTAAAACAAAAGGGGTTTCGGTGGCTGCCTCAGCTAGAAGCTGACAGAAAAGGCAGACGGGCATTCTGAGCTGAGGTCAGACTCTGGAGAACTTCTGTCTGGGGTGCTTCTGCTCCTCAAACGCAGTCTCAGCCTTAATCCAGGCTGTAAGCAGTTTCCCCAGTATTTTCCCAGCCCGACAGAGAGTGAAAGCAGCAGATGGCATAACCCCTAGCCTCAAAGGCTGTGCCCAGCCAGACAGCGAAGCTGGGTCTAGCATGATGATTTTTGCCACCCCCAGGAGATTTTGGTAAAGCAGCCTGGTTGTGAGCCCGCATGCCAGTAGTCTGAAGACCTAGCCTGACTCTATCCTTTCGCCCTTCTAACAGATCTTACCACGACATCTGCATAATTTTTAGTCCATTTTCTAATCAGCATATTTAATTACATCCTGCATTGCAGTATGACTCCCGCCTCCTTTGCTCTGCAAGGGTGTCTGAAGAGCCAAGTCAAGTTTGGGTACCTCCACGGGTGGGACTAGAGAGGGAAGAAAGGAGCCTCCTTCGGATTCGAGATTAAATGCACCTGTTATTCAAGCAAACTGCAACAAGCGGAGGCCTCAATTGCAACAGAAGCCTCTCAGTACTTCAAGATGTCCATCAGTAAATATATACACACAAAGAGGCTTTAAGTAGCTGGACCGAGTTAAAAAGGAACCTTCAGGAAATTTTACTAGACATATTTTACTGTGATTTTGAAAATTTCAAAACCTGACTAAGTGTGGCTACTGCTTTGCAAGAATGGCAAAAGAGCCTGAACCGTATCAAGGAATGGCTAGTGCTAACACTGATAAACTTGTAAAATTTCTTTTCAGCCTGAGGGAGAATGTCCTAGTTTTTTGGGAAATCCTGATCCAACTAGCCAAGATGTTCATAAATAAAATAGATCAGAAATAGGTCAGAAAACCTTAGCCAAAACGGTGAACAATATGGGGGTAGAAGCTACACTGCATATTAAACCTGATGAATTAATATTACCTTACAGTACCACTGCAATCAAATTGTTACTTGGTAAGATATGGTAACTGTTGCTTAAATTCTTCATATTTCTTAATTCTAACACTGGCAGTATATGGTGCTATTTTAAGCACAATACATCAAAACCCTCTATCCCACCTCCTTCTTTCCTTGACTAGTTTAAAACAGCTCCAGTTTCTCATCTGTTATCCTATTATTAAGCATTTCAAGTTAGATTACCTTATTTTCTTTTTTTGTTTCGCTCTGAGCTGTATGATATGGTCCACATTACTTAGAAATATTATCACTCTTTTAAAAATTCCTATTAGACTCTCGCAACTACTCAAAGCTCCCTTTTACACACCTGTATTATGAAAAAAATAGGAGAATATGGCACAGACAATTGCAGGCCTAAACACATCTTTTAAAATAGTTTGTTCCTCATTGCTGAAAACGCCCTTGTCCAGCAACTTAAATACCTCCTTAAGTACTTCCCCATGCAAACCCTTACAATTATATCACTCTCTTCAGTATCTTAGTACAGGACAAGGGTTCTGTCACCTGTAGTTTCTCCTTTGCCTCCTGTTTCAGCTACCTAGAAACCTCTCTTTATATATAAAGTTGTGCGTGAAGTTTACTCCTCCCCCTCCTTTCATTCCCCAGTTCCCCGTTGTAAACAATTAGCCTCCAGTATCCAGTTACCTTGTGACAGGACAGCAAAAGTCAGGGTAAGTCAAGCCTTAAACACTTGCATAAAACAAATAGGGCAGGCAAACAAGAAAAGGTATTTTACATCAGCCGATAAAGGGTGTGGAAAGAACAGAAATAGCCTCAATGCCCTCGTGTTAACCCGTGCAAGATAATAAAGTGCCACGAACAGAAACATGCATTTATAGGACAGCTAGAAACACACACACCCCCCCCGCCTAGAACATCACCAACGGGGTCAGCGTCGCGTATTTCAGCCACTTCGGAAATGGCTGCTGCACTAACCTTGGCTGGTCAGAATACCCCAGCTAGCTTTCCGTTTCGCAGGACACTCCCTTATACTTCCTAGGCGTCTTTTGGGGAGATTCTGGCTCCCCTGATGGGCGGTGTTTGTTGTCATTATCTGTTTCTCCAGGAAAGCCTGCCTGTCATGGGGGCAGGTGCTCTGCTCTGACGAACGCCCACAAACAGATTCCTACTACCTTTCTTCCTCCTTGCGCTTTCGCAGCAGATCTTGCCGGACTTACTGCAGAATGGCTACAACACTGAAATCCATTCAGTAACATTTACTAGCTTGGACTAGTGAGTACACAGTGGGGGAAGGGAAGGACTGCTCCAGCCTTTTCTATTTTTAAAACTGAGAAAGAATCAGCTTAGCTACAGCACGAGTCTTAACTATTTACATGATTTGGATGGAAAGAAGGTGTTCGTTTTTTAATCATCTAACCAAAAAGATTCTTAAAGTATTCAATGCTTTGTTGCTTGAATAACAAGCAATCTAAAAAACTAAAACTGCTTTATCAGAATGGCAATTCTTTCAGTAACAGAAACAATAATTATTATGGCGTCAAGCTTTGCTCATACGTTACTTGCAGATATATTTTGCAATTCAGAAGAATCCAGGAAACTACGAAGCACTTCTTACTGGGTGTGTGTGTGTGTGTTTGTGTGTGTGTGTCTTTTTTTGTTTTTTAGTTTTAAATAGGGGACAAGGTATCCTACAGATGTGAGCTAGAAACTACATTCTGAATAAATAAAAGCATGACAACCAAAAAAAAAAAAATTTCACTGTTTATTGTGAAAATCTGATCCCATTATGGAAGTAAGGGAGTCAGTATTTTTTTAAATAATAACAAACACAAGGGCAATCAACTGGCAGTAGAATTTTTTGTTTGTTTAAAGTTACTATATATCAAGCTGATACTATAAAACAGAAATCCACAGGGAGAAGCCTCCCATGATAAAATCCCAGCAGGGATAAAGAGCACAGTGATTTCTCCATACTAATAACATGTTAAGATGCTGCCTTTACCTCCCCACTGTTTTTTCCCCATATTTCCTCACTGTCCTCTTCTCTGCTACACGAACTAGCCATTTGTGAAGTTTTTAAAAGGAAATTAACATTATGAGGTTTCATTAGTACCACTCCTTTCAGGTACCTGACAAAAATGAATCCCTGAGATGTTGAAATAATATGCAGATATTTAATGACATTTTCTATGTACCCCTTATTTGTCTTTAAGAGAAAATCAGAGGCAAGAATGTAGTAAGATAGGGGAAGGGGCAGAAGAAGGGGAAGCTGCAAATTTCATCCTGAAAGTGCAGCACATGAGAACTGCCCTACTGGAGTGGCACTACCCTCTTCACAGAACAGAACCAGGGGGGCTACTGCTCTTCTTGCCAGAGAACAAAACTCCACTCTCCTGGATGCTATGCTGCTGTCAGAAAGTTGTTTTGCTCAGGTTTTATTGAGCTGAATGAACCAGAATTATCTCACAGACTGAAATAAGCACTTCTACACATCCAGCAACCATCTTGAACAGAGCTTTTGCAAAACAGCTCATTCTAAAAGGACACATTAAAAATACACTTTAATACTAGAATTACTAGTTAATTACGTGTGTATACATGTGTCTCTGTCAGGAAGACATCAGCACTGTTCTCCAAGTGAGAAATAACTGATGACAATTTCTGTACATGCCATGACTCTGAGGCTCATCTCAGTTTTGCCCTTCCTTTCCATTTGCAATGGTATCCCAGGACTTTCAGGAGAAGGTGGTGAGGATCAGGATCAAGCAAAGCATCTGGCACTGCATGGCAGGGATTGACAGGGGACTGGGAAGACAAGACCTACATGTTTTTGTAGGAGTTTTGTGGGTGAGGTTGTCAGCTGAGAATGAAGCGGGGTGTCCTTCTAGAGGAGTGGTACAAAACTGGAAGTAGTTCATACAGTTTGCTTTACAGAAATATTCCAGCACCCCTGGTTATCATTCTCTTCTATAAGTCTCAGAGGCATGACTTGCAAGGAAACCAGCAGACACACAGACAGCTGGCCATGGGTTCAAAGGGGAAGACCCCCAGGGGAGGCAGCACCCGCTCGCTCTCATCCAGAGACCTGGGAAGCAGTGAGCTACCGATGGATTTGGACTGCCCACAGAACCTGCCACCTTCATGGCCAGGGCACTAGGAAAGGTATCTCTATTCCACAGCCACTTGCCACTCATTATCATTAGCTTACCCTGAATACTTTGGAGGACATCAAAATTTAAGGCATAGAAATATGGACTCTTGGCATGCTTTGCAGGCAGCAAAGCTTATCCCACCCAGGACTCTAGAAGCAACTTTGCACTAAATTCTGCCTGGCACAGCTATTCATCCTATTTAACAGGGCCATTGAAAAGCCCTATTAAAGCAGAGCATAAAAAAGTGAAAGCTAGACCAACACTAGAAATCAACTGGAAATGTATTAAAAACAATAATTGAGATGTTGACATAAAGAGGGGATGAACACAGTTAAAACTGTGGAGTGTGACTGAAAAACTCGCTATTTCATTCCCACCTCTGACATGGAATTGCTGTGTAATCTTCCTCATGTCACCAATCCTTGCACTGAGTTACATTAGTTACAGAATAAAAATCAGTATCTCTTAACTTCATTAGGTAATAAAACTATTAATATTTGAAACTGCTTAGGCTTGGTACTGAGATTGTGTTCCTCAGGTTTTTCTCTATAGAAGACACTCAAACTTCCCAAATCCACCAGAAAACCTGTAAAAGAAACCTAAGTAGATACCCAACTCTGTAGGAAACACAGTAGACCATTACTTTCCTGCCTTGGTAAGGCAGGACCTTAACAAGCAACTAGGACAGTATTCATATTCCAGTTATTCATGGAAACTATGGAGCTACCTGCAAAATAGCAGCCAGAGGAAGAGGCAGACAGCCTCAGAGTAAGGGAACTGGAGGATTTTACTGCTGAGTTTGGAATTCTGACTTAATTTAGCAGGTAAGCTTTAAATAAACCACTATGTTGCATTTCACTAATATTCAGTTCTATTTAACTTTTATCATCCAAGGGAAGTTCTGTAAAAGGAAACTTTCAAGTGATTGTTTCCACAATCCTTCTTTATCCAGATTTTTATAAAAAGAAATGCCAGTACAGTTTCAATATTTCTATGTCAGCAAACAGCTCTGAGATTACAGGGGCAGCAGTTCTTCACAGTGGGAATGAAGATGGAAACAAATTCTTGTTCCTCCCTTTCAACGGGGAACTCATTCCATTTTGAGGACCGTTCTTAAGGCAATAAAGATGCAATTGTGATCACACACGCACAGAAAGTGTTAATAAAACCTAAAATGACAAAAAAACCCCACAGCTTTCAACACATGATGCAGCCTGATGCAATACAGTTCAAACTCCAATAACAACAATTTATCTTAGGAAAAATTGGACAAAATTGCACTATTTTCAAATGTCACTGATCAGCGTTTTGCGTGCAGCCCCCCAAGTTAGCTAACCAATGAGCCACCTCATTCCCAAACTGTTCCGTACTCTCAGATTCACTCGACTTTTATGTCCAGGATTATTATGGGGTCACAGGCATGGAACCTGTCACACTCAATTCTGGAACAGGACTAGAAATTGTCTTGTCCTGCTGATGTGAGCCATAGACTACCACCAGGAAGCTGAAAAGATAGACAGGGTCCCTGGATCTCAGTGCCAGTACCCCTAGAGTACCATCTGACATTACCAGAAAGGAACCAGCTGAGAACTCCAACATTCCTCCCTGTAGGAGAAGCCAAGATGAAGCAAGTTTTAGCAATAATTACAGAAATGTGGTTAATGACAAAAATACAGCATCCTAAAAGGCCACAGTGGTCACAGTTACATCCTGCAGTGCTGGCTCCACTGAGCCATAAAAGTACAGTGATAAAGCTCTATGTAAAGGACAAGGAAAGGACTGGAACAACTTCCGTTTTTTAAAAACACCGTATTCTTGCATCAAGCCGCACTTCATGGTTGATAAGCCATTAGCAGTCAACCAGAATCTTAGGCATTACTCAGGTGTCACCGACCAGTCCTCTGTCCTCCACATCCTGACAAATGCCAACAGATATACAGATAATACTTTAAATGCTGGAAATCAGAATTAAAGGTTTAGAAAAGATTTAAAATTTTGATATGATAAAGCTTTGTCTCAACCACCAGGGAAGTCAAATATGGAACAATGATGCATTTACTACATTTCTTGGCTTGTGGATTTGCACTATGTACCTGCCAGGACTCTTCAGGCTGTGGTAACACAGAATATTTGATAATATGTGGGCTAAAGAAAAACCAATCACAGCAGCCATGCTGATGAATCCAGTCAAATCAGTTACCAAGCAGACCTGGGCCTCAGATGATGACCAAGAAAGACACAAGGCTTGAGACCAGCAGCCGGCATGGGAGTGGTATAGAGCACCACAAAGTGATTCTTCAGCCAGTAACCGTGAGAGAATAGCTATAAAGAGAGCAAGCATATCTACTGCCAGAAAGACTCTAGACATAGCAGAGTAACATCCACTAGTGCAACAGATGCAGCATGCCAGAATGGATTTATGACCAACCCGCCAGCACTGCTGCAATCACAAACAGAGCTCAGCACTTCGGCACGTAATGCATTCCCCCAAAGCCATCGTCAGCTCACCCTGGCAGAAGTTCACTCGTTGCTTGCCTGCATTGCAAATGTTTGAGAACATCCCCTGCAAGAGAGCAGTGTGAATAGCACAACCCTGGCCATGACAAGTCTATGGCTGAGGGAAGGAACATCACCTTCAGGGAGCTATGCTATTTTGGTCTTCCCCTGTTGGCTTACGCCTCGCCACCGCAAAAAAGACCAGTGCAGGTGGTATGTTTGAGCTTGTCCCCAGCCAGTCCTGGAGTTTCCCAATGGCTTTTCTTTAAGAGTTGTCCTCAGGGCCTTGCAGGCAGATTGCTCCAGGATTATCTTTCAGTCTTACTACTATGCACCCTTGAAAATCCAGGTTTTAAGATACATAAATTCACAATGTTTCACTTTGTCCTTGTCTGTAGTTCAAAAGCTTATTATTTACTTAATCCAGAAAAACAAAGAAATCAATTGAAGGGGATTTCCATGTAAGTTAACTTAAGATCACACACATCAAGCAAACCAACAGTACCTAGGTGATGACAAATTAAGGTCTGTCTTCAGAACAGACACATTTCATGGAGGCCCACATAAATGATACTGACCATAAAATTCAGCTTGGGGCGATGCTCTTCTCAAGGAGGCCCTGACATACAAAGAGGCGTGGAAAAAAAAACAGCCACAAAGGAATCTACACAATAGGATCTCTCAGTTACTTTCAGGGAAGCAAGTATGCAAACAGGCTCCAGTGGATATATTCACTAGAAGTCTGTGTAGCCTCAGAGATTTTCTCTTAGGTGAGGGAATGCTTGCCAACAGGTGTGCTTGGTTTTTGTTGCTGCACACAGGTCAGAGCTCAGGCCACACCAGTCTAGTTGCATCACATAACTCTCACCAAAATCCCTTTACGGTAGATTATGTTCTTCAGAGGAGAATGGTTCTGGTATCCTGCTGATATGTGGTATCATTTGCTTCATTCTAAGCATGTGTCTTGAGATTTATTTTGAAGTAGGATTCTTCTTAGGCAGTTATCTGTCATACTAGGCAAAGTTATTTAGCATATAGGAGAAGGTGATGAGCTCCATCAAAAAACCCCTCCCTTATGAACTTTCACAAAAGAACACTCACACTATCTTAAGCATTTTTACACCATTAGCTTACGTGCTGCATATGAGAAACAAATGCTAAATGCGGTGCCTTACACCAAGTGGTATGGTGACTAGGTATGCCATACAATATTCCTGTCATTACTAAATGAATCTCTATTGTGCCCAGGAAGCTAGTAGAGGTCTTATATGGCTTTTATTAATAGAACAGTGATCTCTGTGGAACGCAAGTTGAGAAAATGCCTCGTGCCTATCTCCCCTACCTAACAACTGTTGCTGAGTGACATTATCAATTGCAACATGTTAGAATAAAATAATATGAAAACTTTGCTCTAATCATTCATACAGCTCAAAACGTAACCAAGCTTTCCAAACAGTGGATCTCTAGCAGTGAAACACATTATTATTTCCTATTTATGAGTTGTATTTAATGGGGTGGTTTCTTGGGTTCAACCAAGCAGCGCTCAGCGTACATGAAAAAGAAGGAAGCAGAAGGCTTCATACTAATTACAAGTCTCATAATCCTGAAAGGAGATGGGGGCTCCAATCCTGAAAAACCCCAACCTCATGGATGACTTAATTTAGGGTAACTAGGAATAACTAGTGTACTAAGCATTCCCACCATGCCTGGCCAAGGCAAAGACTTAGAACTCAGAACTTGCAAAGCTTAGAACTTGCTAGAGTAGGGTTTTTAAAAAAAAAAACTTAGAAGAAATCAAGGCATATTCACCTCTTTGGTTTTGCAAAAATAGTATAATATATTTTGAGAAGCTATACTTAAATCACAGAGTGCTCAGGGTTGGAAGGGACCTTCGGAGATCACCTAGTCCAACCCCCTGACAAGGCAGTTCCATCTAGATCAGATTGCACAGGAACATGTCCAGGGGGTTTGAATATCTCCAGGGAAGGAGACTCCACAACCTCTCTGGGCAGCCTGTTCCAGTGCTCTGGCATCATCGTATCCAACTGTCAGTCTGTCCAACTGACCAATGGAAATATTACAGATACAAATCGTGCTTTCAATTATTCCTTTTAAATAGTATAGTTACGTATAAAATTTTTCATTTTTGCAAAGAAAGTTGGCATAATTAAAAGATAGGATATTAAAGAAGAAGAATTTTATGTTGCCAGAACTACTTCGCTTTTGCATCAGACCCCAAGTGTCTGTGTACGTACATGACTACCCAAGTTGGTTGTCATTTCTCCTGTATTAACTTCTGCAAAATGATTCTTTTGTAAGAAAGTTCCTCTGTACCACACCTTCTGCTTGAAGCTAAAAGCAGTTTACAGTAACTGAGTATCGGGTTTAATTTTGATAAAATAGACCCTTTTTGCTTTATAAAAAGTTTATGAATGGGAACTATACCTCATTCTACAAAGTTGTTTGTATTATCAAAGTATGGACTCTTCCATACAAAGCATACAAACTCTTACCAGTACTTGTCAGTAGAGTTTATATCTTACAGACCTAAAACACCTGATAATGATTACCTCTAAAGATTTGATACACTTTGCAATCACTCCACACCACAGCGCTACTACCTCGTTCTAAAGCAAATGAGTCATAAAACTCAGCTGAAGCTCCAACTCAGCGTTTGTATATACAGAGCACTTTCATGGTATGACCAGCTAGTTGGTATTGTGGGAAGAGTCTGAAGGTTGCTTTTGATCCTCCTCTTCGTATCCAGCAACAGCTGTACAAAAGGCTGAGTTGTTAACTCTTCACAGGTCTGGAAATACAGTGAGAGAAGATATCTTACTCTGCAGATCATTGCCACTGCAGACAGCCTGCTAAGGGGCTAATTATCGCCAAAGTCAATCTGTAATCAAGTTCATTTTTGTAGGTCAGTTTGTTGGGTGCAGAATTTTAAAATGGAATAAACATATATGTGCTGTGACTTCTTCCATAAAGAAAGAAATGAATCAAGTGTTGACTTTTGCAAATTTTTTAGCATAATGAATAAATATACTTTCACTTCAACACAATAAAAAAGAAAAGCTAGGCACCATAGCCTATTTACAACAGAGCCATAGTCCCTGACTGCAAAACACTTAGCTCTAAACAACTACCAGTCCCTTTCAGTTCAATGGGGCAAGGATGTGCATCTGAATGTTTACAAAATCAGTGCCATAGTTAAAAGCAATCCTGTAAATGGGACCTTTATAACAGAATGGATCCCTCTTTCATTTAATTATTTTATGGTAGTAGTACCAGTGACTTCACTGGGAAAAGAATTCAATTCGGATAGTTTATTAGGGCACAGGTCTTTAATCCACTTTAAACAAATGTAAAAGACTGCAGAGTTCTGTCCTTCATTGTGCTCTTCAGTTTTGTAATACTGTGGATGACAGAATATTATATTTATTTTTATAAAATCAGTAGATGACGCCAAACTGCAAGTGCTGGAACTGCTCAGAGGGAAACAATTCAAAACAGACCAGTAAAATGGAGAAACTGTGTGATAACAAGAGCATGACGTTGGCTAAAGGCCAGCACAAAGTATTATGTTTAGAAAGGAAAAAGCAAATGCATAGTACAGTGACTTTAACATCGGGTTTATAGTAGGCTATAGACTGTATCCTTAATACTTTAACATTGGGAAGAAAAAAAGTATCATTCCAGGAGCTGTTCCATCAGGTATCATATATATGGCACATGACGTAACAGTTCCACTTTATACAAATAATAGTTCCACTGGTTGCACTAAAAAAGTCTCAGCAGGAGCACCCTGTTTAACATGGGGAATTAGATGTTAATAAAGATATCTGTTAACCGTATATGAACTGGCACAAGGCCAAGGAGAGCAGCTACAGTAGTTCCAGGTCTAGAAAACAAGACTTAGGAGGACGGACCAAGTTAAATCCTTTTTAAAATTTATTTTAGAAAAGGCAAAAACAGTAGAGGTAGGAAGATGCATGATAACAGTCTTTAAATTGGTTACTTCTCATACATAAACATAACCTGATAAATACCTTAATCATACTTTATGTATTTAGTTTGCAGAAATCAAGATTTAGGTAGGTCTTGGGTGGAGTGGGGAGCATTCTAGTGATGAGTATAGGAAAAATTGTAATTGGTTGCATAGGACACTGCAGAAATCACCATTACTAAGCATTTTAAAAACAGGTTAGACAAACATTTGCCATACAACCTATGTATACTTGATCCCAGAGCATCCAAATTACCTCTCAAGGTGCCTTTCAGCTGCACGCAACCAAAATTTTACTCCAGACTTCATCTCCAACAAATTAATGTGACTTACAATTAGTAAAGACTTTATACGCCCTTTTCTGGTCTTAGCTGCTGCTGAATACTGATCTAGTTATTTTATTACAATGCCATATACACAGCATAATAATTCCTAATTAATTACTGGGATGTTATCCCTATCCAGCCGCTCACATACATAGGAGATCCAAACGATACATTTAACACAGTAGATAGGTGACTATCCATACTGGAGAGAAAATATTCCTGAAATATTGAAGAACAAAATATGACCCGTTACACTACTAATATCTAGTGACAAGAACATAGTAGGCAGATGACATAGGTAAAGCTGTCTCCTTGTATTCATCCAAGAACAAGTCACAAAACTAAGTCAGCCATGAAATGTGTGATCCCTGGGCCTCCCCTGACCTATATACCTTCACTTTGATAAAAGGAGTTCCACCAAGCACTACTGCTCAGTACCTAAAATGTCCTCAATTATACTGCCTTCATAAAAGAAAGGCTTATTTTAATTCAAGAGCTCAGCTCAGTAAACATGCAATAATGCCTGTGCCTAGCAGCACATTATTTTCAAAAGCTCTTTTCTTTTTCAGAATTATAGCACTCTATCCCACCCAAGCCATTACAATAGCAAAAAGTAATTTTCTACTATTATAAGCCAACTGAAAATACCAGCACTAACACAATTTTAAGAGTATGTAATCAGGTTAAAACTAGAAAATGAAAACTAACATTTCCTCTAATTAGAATTACTTCTTGAAACACTATAAACTTCAATTAGGCAATGACAGGCTCTTTTTCTGGTTTGGGTTTTGTCTTTTCTGCTGAGGCTTTTCTATGGCTTAATAAAAACCACAGGACAGGATCACTAATTAGAAGGATACTCAGTATTTAATTTTATCATTTGATGTTACAAGCTGTAGCTTCACATTACTTGCTGTATATCATCTTAGATACTGCTTTGAAGAGGATATTTTGTTACACGGTATTGTATAAACTCTACTGAGGTGCCTGTACTGTATTTCACAAACATAAACAAACCAAATCCCACAGCATGGTGTGAGCTGAGACAGCATCATGCCCTCTTCTACAAACATGGAACAAAGGGATAGAAAAGATGAGATAAAATAGTAATTTTGAGGAGCCTTATCTGCGTCCCAAAGAGGAAGGATTGGTCCTGTTAATCACTACAAAAGGCTGAATTTGCAGATTATGTAACATTAGCTGAATATGTGCTTAGGACTGTTCCAAATCCAGACCCAAACACTGCAAGTCGGGCAGTGAAAAATGAAGACACAAAAAATGAAGCACAAATTAGTTGCATTAAGTATTTTCTTTTAATAAATCAAGCAGATAACCAGAAACTCTATCATATGTTTGAGCCTTTAAATCAATACAAACCTCTGCTACCTAAGCAAAACAGTACCTGCAACAGTGACAGATTTTCATCTTCTAGGGATGAGCGGTGAAGGCGATAAGAGGCAAGACAAGTCTTCCTCTTCCATCGCCTAACTCAAACTTGATGTCATCCCAGAATACAAGGAACAACAACCAAAGACAAGTGAGGCAGCGGAGATCCTGAGTTGAGCAAAGACACGGCTCAGTCACGCACTAGGATAACACAACCAAGAAGAGAGTTTTATGCATTCTGTGACCCAGAAGAACTGAATGGTGCATGTTTACCACAGATGAGGCTGGGGTAACAGTAGTGCCTAGCTCGGCCAAAGTTCTGCTTCAGCAAACAGAAAAAGGAATTTTCACAAGAGCTTTCAACCCAGTAAAAATGGATGGGTTTCCACACAATGCCCAAAAGCTCAGCCTGACAAACAGCAAGCTCCCTGATATGTGCCAAGACACTAATTCAAAGTACAGAAGGACTATATCTAAGAAAATTTTAACTTAATAAAGAAATAATACTGAGAAATATTGGGACTAGTTTCAGTAAATGCTGCAAAATAATCACATGCCAAGCATGGAAAAATTCAACCACAAATGGGTAAGCTGGGGAACCTTAGAAGCAATTTGGAAAACTGTCTTAGATTGGGAAGTATTTGACATTCTCAAATATAGCCATCTTAAGTACAGGCCTCTCTCCTAAGATGGCATTGGCTATGATACTTCAGTTTTATCCTGAACTTAGTAACCTAAAAAAATCCACCACCAACAACAGAAAGCTTAAATAATCTAACTTGCTGGTTTTAGTTAGGATAGAGTTAATTTTCCTCACAGCATTTGGTGACGACGACACTCCTTCAGATAACTGTTGTTCAGGAAACAGCAAGGCTACAGAAGAAAAACACTCATGCATACCATTTAAGAAAACTGAATATTAATGAGGCAAGCAGATAAATAATTACCTGGAAAAAAACAGTAACAACAAAAACCCCAGACAGTAGTTATGAGATAGAACAAATATACCTTGTCCTTGAGGAACTCCGTAAAATTCAGCAGCTATCCTTGCTGCTTCCTTACGGTTCCCTTTTACAATGTAGAAATGACTAAGTATAGCGAGGCTGATCTTCACAAAAAGTTTAAAACAAAAAAGGGAGAGTATCGTAAAGTAGACATTGGATAGCTGCTGGGCAAAAGGGCGACTTTCTTCTATGACAGTCATTGCTGCAGCAAAATCGCTCTCAGTGTTTGGGAAGGGCTTTCAAATGTGTTGATAAGATCATATGGCTCCAGCCACGCACTCTTGGGAACAACTGGTCCTGAGGAAAGAAAATATCAGCTGGTCATGATGCTTGCTGCTCAAAATATGACGATTATTTATACTGTACATAGTATTGAGTTCACTACCACTCCTGCTAGCCTGGTGATATTCAAGTGGGACGGAACATAACAGACACAGGTTCCAAGACCCTGGATTGTACTTGTTCCACTTAAAAGGTCTGTTTCATTCCAAATTCTGCATTTCTAATTAATTTGTTTATCCTATTAATACATGCTTAAAAATACACTGTCAAAAGTATTACTATTAAGAACTACAATTTCATGTACTAAAAAGGTAACTCAGGTAATCAGTTTTTACTAAAATAAGTTCTTCTGCTTTTAAAGTACAATTGCTCTTTTGTGCCACTTCATTTTATGTTAGACTATTTTTTTCTTAAAGAACTAGAACCACATCAGTAAATACTTGAAATATAAATTAACAAAGACACTGAGATTTAATATATGTTGACAGCCTCATCATTTTTTCAGGCTGAAGGAAAGTATCTAGTACACATGGCTTATAACATTATACAAAAAACAGAATTCAGAGCAAACTAAAAATCTAACTTCTAGATATTTTAATAAATAATATATTGAGCATCTAAAATTACATAATTTAAAATGTAATTATAAATAAATAATTAAATGCAACAGTAAATATACAACAATTTCTAATGCTTATGATACACCTTTCATTGTGCTGCATGATGTTATTTTAAACCTATGACATGAGAGGCTTTATGCCTTGGCCAGTTTTAGAGAGGGGGATGTGAATTTCTCAGATATTTTAAGATTTAATTTGCTTATATACCATAAAGTTATTAGTCATAGTCATCAGCACTTATGCACAAACTGTTCCATTAGTGTGAGTAATTGCTGAGTAAATAATGGTGACACAAACTGAGGAGCTACAGGACAGAATTAGGTACCTAAGTAAGCTATAGCCCTAAAATAAAGAATCATGGCTGCATAGGAAAGAGTTCTGTTCTAAACTTTTATATTTCTTTTTATATAAAAGAAAGAGCGTCTTTGATTAGAGTTTAAAATACTCTACCCATAGTAATTCTAAACTGAAATACGCTTTCTCTTCTACCCTGGATTCTCGTTTGATGGTCAGAAAAAAAAACCAAACAAACAACCAAACATTTTAGAATGTTGGCAACTCTCCATTAGGAACACAGGGTATGATCCAAATGTCACTGCATCCACAGATCCCGGAGTTCAATGAGCAGCATAGCAGACATTAAGGATATGATACAAAATCGTATCAACTTCTTATCATCTGGCTCCAGGAGTAATTTATTACAGTAAGAAACTATAATGTTTTCTGTAAACTACATTCAAATAAACCTATAGAAATGAAGAAAAGACAAAAGAAAAGGAAGCTTATATCAAGATTTTTAACAGACAAGAACTGAAATGTGCTTATCTTGAGAGAAACAGACATTCAGCCTTTTTCTTTGAAAAAAAATTAATCCACATAAGAGTCAAAAAAGTAACTAGAAAAGGCAATTAAAAAGCAGTTTACATGTAAACTATATTGTTCTGTAAAAAAAAAAAAAAGCATTTTCTCCTAAATTTCATTTATAGACATTTTCTCATCCAGCCAGAATAGGAACTGCTCTCCTCATACCATAGTTAGAAGCAGGAGTGAGTACTTAAAATGCCAAATGAAAATCCCTTTTTATATTTGGCACATTGTTATCTGACACTGAATTGAGGTGTCATGTTTTCCATAAGAATAAATAGGCATTATGTTCTGAGCCACCACTGCCAATTTCCGTTTCAGTCATTAATAGAAATGATATTTTCCTTAGTAACACATCCACTATTGGAATTTTTTGTTTCTTCTGTATTTCTGCTAGTATTATTAAGCTTAAGTCAATCCGAGCACAGAATTCCCCAGCCATCTTAAGTCCCTGTTTTGCTAATTTACCATGCAGAATAAAGAAACCACAATTATCTCATGGAAAACGTTTTTCTTCTTCACGATGTTTTACCTGACCCCTTTTATTACTGACTCCACATTGTGTCATCCAGTAACTTTGCTTTCTCAACTGGATTTCTCCCACATTTTGTTAATTAACAAAATAGTCTTTCTTTGCAGAGGCAAAGAGTAAAAATCCAAAGAGTAATTACTATAAACAACAGCTGTAGTTAATGGCAGTGCTCAGAGTTAATCTTCCCCTTACAATACTGTTACCAGCTTCTTACAACTGCAGCAGATAAATCAGTGAAAAGAAATTTCCCAGTTGTTAAACTATCTTCTTCAGGTTCTACTTTTCTGTAAAGGGTCAACAAAAATAGCAAAATCCTTTTCAAAAATAATGATGTGGATGCATGTTTTTTTTTAAAATGATCTTTCAAACATCCTCATTGATCTGTAAACCTTCAGCTTTTAGAAACGACATGAAAACTGAGCGGGAGGGTTATTCCTATACCAAAGCTTGTCTTTTGCCCTCTCAAAAATCTCTCTCCTTACCTATAAACTATGTCAAAATCAAAGAAACTTGGAATTTTGAGAATTTCAATTCACACACGCTCATAAGAAGCTGGCAAAATTACTTTCCTAATGGTATTTCTTCTTTTTTAAAGCTCTATAACTCATTTGTGCCAGCTTAACTGGAAACTCTCCCAGCTGCACAGAACAACCAATTTTATCCTAATCTAAGGCTACTAAAACTCTGCAGAAATTGCCATTACAGCTCGTTGGCAAAGCCAAAAACCAGGCACCCGGTCATGAAATCAGAACAACTGTTCAGATGTTAACGCTCACACAGCATTCTGGAAACATCAACACTGCGAATACTGCCACCTGGCCACAAAACAGCAGGGCCCAAGCCCACGCAGCCTGGGAGAACCAGCAACAGAAAGCTACAGATGTTGTAATGGAAATCAGCAAGTAGAAACGTAAGTAAGTAGGTAAAGGATAAGACAGTCAATGTGATAAGAGTGTAAAACTCTGGCATCTAAGTGTTCCAAGTTTCCTATTGGATGGCAAGATGAAGCAACGGGAGTCTGGTCTCGCAGCAGTGCAGAATGCTGAGCGCTTCGAAAGAGAAATGCATCAATGTGCCATGTTACAAAAATATGAAAGCACTTGAAAAGAGCAGTGGCTTAATCTGGACACTCACCTTTCCTGTACAGATGTAAGGTTTGGGATTTCAATTTCTCTGCCTCATACCCTCACTTGTAAAATGGGTTTAAAAGGACCACTCAAGAGGAGTATTCTGAAGATGACTCAGTTGCTGTTAACAAAGCACTTGGATATTCTGGTGAAAACACCACTAATCGGGTATCTAATCGTTTTTCTTTTAATACAAAATTTGGATAAAAAACTGAATAAAATTAAATATTGAATGTTCATTCACTTAATGGCTACAAAAAGGATAGCATGCAAAGTTTTATCATAGCACATGGGAAAATGGCCCAGGGATTATTGTTTTAAGAACGTAAACAGTACTGTGGCAGACAAAGATCCCCCTGGCTTGACATATTCCCAGAAAAAAAAAAACCAAAAAAAACCCCAAAAAAACAGAACAGTGGAATCAATTCTCTTGTATGCTTTCTCCATTTCTGGCAATCAACTATTTTAATTTTAAAACCATTTAAAAAAAATTTAAATGCTGGAATTTACGGTCTTAAATTCCCTTTTAATGCAGCTTGACGTGTTATCATTTCTAAAAATCATGACCAGTATATTCAAGCCAGCAATACTGCCATTTATACTGGCTACGCAAGGGAGCGCTCAAAGTAGGCTGCCCTCTAATGTCTTACTGTGTAGTGGCCAAGTGCAGAAAGGAGGTCTTCTGCAGTGGCACCTCTTTATGCTAATTGAAACAATTTACCCACACCCTAAGCGACTTCTAGACAAAAAGTATGCTCTATCTTCTATTATTAATTACATAACCACATTAATAAACCTTTATTTTATGCCGGTGGGTGGATACAGTGGCTGTATCACTTGTTATACACGCACTGGATAGCTGCTTCTCGCAATGGTGATAGATTCCATTTCAACGACAAGTCTGCTATCAAACAATCCCTGCTATCAGCAACATTATCATATGAGCATGCTAGATCTGCTTAACCAGCCCATCTAATCACTGGCAGTAAAGTTCTGAACGAACGGGAAGCAGGTACAACTGACCTGCTTTAAACGAGTTACATCTTAAATTCAACCTGAGTTCTGCCTACAGACAGGAAGTCTGTCCTATGTTATTTGTGGCAATACTCTCTGGATAACTTACACAACCCAATTAAGAGTATTATAGACAAAGATTCCAAAATAAGCCCTGTGGGTACTCAGAGGCATTACTAAAACCAGAAACGTGTCACACAAGCGTGCACACATCTGCTGACAGACGAACCCTAGCAAATCTTGCCCCGGGGAGTTTTAAAAGTTACCACCTCCAGCTGCCCATGCCATTCCTCAGCTAAAGGTTCCTGCCCCTCTTTCTACCTTCCTGGAAGTCAACAGGAAGGAATGTGTACTGGTATTCAGCCACTTCAGTCCAAATTCTGGCAATTTAAACTCTTGATGAATTTCAACTATTCCTTTGGACTTCACACTGAAAAAACACTCACACCCCTACTGCCCATTTTGCCACAGACAGTAGCCTCCTGTTAAAAAGTAGCAGCAAACTATGAGGGGAGAGTAATGCCAAAATGCACATACAAGCTGCAGCTTAATAAGGATATTTAGCTGTAATTTTTTATGGCTCAATGAACTGATATGGCTGTATCAGTGAAACTTTGACGAGTCTCCTCATTTTGCATCTGGTTCCCTTTGCACAGTTCCTTTCTTGGGTCCAAACTAATGTCTTCATCACCAACAACATGTCTGTACAACTTCACAGAGTCCTTCTTCAGCAACTAGCTCACCCTCTTCCTTAAGTACTACTACAGCTGCTATGCTTCAGATATTGGAACTGGCTTGACAGAACGTTGCTATTTCTCATTTCTCTAGTAGGCAGTGCAACCACCCTATTCGTCTAAATTCATGTACCTGAACCTGAACTGTATTTTTGCAGGTTTTACAGGGTTTTTGGGGTTTTTTAATGAACTGCAAAATGTCACATATGCTTAATTAAATAACTCTAATAAAATTAGTAAATAAATCAGTTGGTAACATTCAGATCCCAGAAGAGCCATGACATGAAGATTTGATTTTCATCACATATACAATAAGTGCATGAGAAATGATTGACAGAAATCTTCTGTTTCAATTGACAGTTTTCAAAAGGCAAGATTTCCACCTGTAACTAATGCCTCTCTGCCACTTTGCAACCTACACAGACCTCTTCAGCTGTGTGAATTAACACTACTTGCACTTACGAAACTATTCCAGATCTATGGTAATTTTTTTTTTTAACATGTATGACCTTTAAATTATATCATCAAAATAACTGTAATCTATTCTAAAGCGAAACATTTGCTCAAAAAAGTAGAGCTGAGTTATGAATGTTTTCTGTCACCAATATGAATTCCTTTCAAAATTGCTAATTTTATTCTTTTATTCATATTATTTTAATTTTTCTTTAATTATTTAACTAATTTTATTTTCTTCATTGCATACTGTTTCTAAATACAGTGAAATAATTAATTTCTTTTAACTTTATACCCAGCCCTGAGGAGAAGGACTTGGGGGTACTGGTGGATGAAAAGCTGGACATGAGCTGGCCGTGTGCGCTGGCAGCCCAGAA